>NW_006159579.1:6894272-6943194 GCF_000334495.1 Tupaia belangeri chinensis | reverse complement strand
TCTTAACCTCTTCCTGCACCACATCCTGGCTTCACCTACACCAGTCTGTCAAAATGAACTTCCTATAAGCTTCTCATTCTCCAGGGTCCAAATAGAAATTGGAATTCCCACCGCCAGTACTTTATATCAAGCTCTTGCCATGTCTTTCTTTTTGAAATGTTCCCTGTGCTGGCCTTGCCTCCACCACAACTTCCTCCATAGGGGCTACCAGAATGATCAGGTTAAAACTCAAACCTGTCCAGACCACTTCCCTCCTTAAACCCTTCAACAAGTCCTTATTCTCTAGGAAATGAAGAACAAATTCCATAGCATGAACATCAAGTTTTTCAGACTTGGCTTCAACCAATATTGATAACCTCACTCCAACCACTCCTTACAATGTCCCAAATACACTGAAATTATGATCTATACACACTGTTCCCTTTCTGCCTCCTGCTTTAATGCTATTGCATGTGGTGTTTCTTCTGTCAGGGTTACTGTTTTCTGTCCCTTTTCTGGCTGGCAAACTCCTTTTCATGCTTTGAAACCTAGTTCAAAGGAGACTCTTTACGAGAAGGCCTCCTTGATTGCACTAATCCAATGGCCACAAAACTTATCCTGTAAGGTGTCAGAGAGTAAATGTTTTAGACTTCACAGGTTATATTCAGTCTTTGTTGCGACTACTCAACTCTGCTATTGAAGTGTCAAAGCAGCCGAAGACAAAAGGTAGACAAATGGAGTGACAGTGTTCCAAAAGATTTTATGTAAGGACACTGAAGTTTTACTTTGATTTAATTTTCATGTGCCATGAAATACTTTTCTACTTTGGAATGTTTTTCAACAATATGAAATTTAGAAAACGTTTTTAGCTCATGAGCCATTCAAAACTAGCCTTAAGAACATTGATTCCTGACCCAGGAATAATGCATGAAACAGTCCTTCCTTCCTTTGCATCTCTTTACTGTTCCATTGTGGCATTTCTGTTGTGGAATTGTCTCATTTCCAAACATCTTATCTGCCACCTTGCAAGGAGCCACAGAGGACAAGAACTATGTTGCCTTGGTCACCCCTGTGTGCTCATGTCCTAATTTAGGTCTGGAACCCAGAATATACACAGTTAATGTTTGTTGAATGAATGACCTAACAGGAAGGGAAAAAGTGACAGTGACAAATTTCAGACTGCAGTCATTCATGTAGTGTTTGCTTCCACAAGCTTTATGGACAGAGAACTTCCTGCAGAAGCATGTTCCTTATTCAGATGACATTCCTTATTCCTCCTGGAGTTGTGTAGGTCCAGGTGGCATAAAATGAAAACTATGTAAAAATAACAGTGTGGAGGCCAGCAGATACCATGGTAGTTAAGGCACTGAATCCCATATGATCAACTCTGTAGTTCAAGACCTACACCCTGTGGCTTGAAAAACGTGCCAGGTGTATGTGCATGTGTGCCCCAAATCCTGAGAGGAGAAGGGAGGAGAAGGGATTTCAGTATGTCATCGCCCCTGAGAGATGATTTCTCACTTTCCCTCTCAGTCTTTGTGTCTCTCCAGTGAATGCATGCACCCTATGGAACAAAAAAAAAAATCTAATAAATAAATAAATGACAATTTATTTGTTTCTTTTTTTTTAGCAGTTTTTATTTCTGAGATGTGCAGAACTGGGGATGTGTCATAGATGAAGCCCCCAAAAAGCCAACTCTGAGCCAGATATTCATGAGCAGGTGGTTTCTGGGGACTGGTCTTAGCTTCAACACCTGTGAAAGGTGCAGAAATAAAGACTAGATAGGAAAGAAAATGAACCATGAACCATGATACAGTTGTAACAGAAACCTCCACCAGCCCCGTGAAGAATTTGAACCTAGGCTAGCCTTTCAGAGTTATCTCAAACTGGGGGAAGAGACCAAACCATCATACCTTGTAATAATCAGTCAATAGATTTGAGCTGTTCCAGAAAATGGAATGCCCCTGGTCTAGGAGGCTTTCTTTTTTTTTTTTTTTTTTTTTTTTTTTTTTATTGGGGTTTTCTCTTTAATAGAGGTTTCTGCTATAGGGTGCGTGCGCTCGCCAGACAGAGAGAGAAAGACAAAGAGACAGAAAGTGAGAAATCACCCCCCTAGGGGGGATGACCATGCCACAATCCCTTCTCCTCCATTCTCCTCTCGGGATCTTGGGCACGCACACACACGCGCCCAGCGTGAGTTTAAGCCAAGGTCCGGGATGCAAACCACGGTCGACTATGTAGGAGTCCAGTGACATAGCCATTACATTAACTGCTGGCCCCCAGGAGGCTTTCTTGGACTGAGAGCAATGTCCAGAGAAGGACTCTGTTGAGGACTGTCAGCTGCCCATACCACCAGCATGGTGAGAATGAGGATAGGGGTCAGAGCATTTCTACAACTGTACTCTCCATATGCTGGGTACCAGCCACACATGACTATTTAATATTAAGCTAATTAAAATTCAATAAAAGTGAAAAATCAGAGTCCTGCCCCATAGCATAGTGGTTAAGTGCTATGCAGGCAGAGCAACATCTCACATAGCTTAATATAGCTCAAGTCTTGGCCTCAGTAACTTGAAAAACACCCCAGGTATGTGCATGTAGGCTCAGGATCCTGATGGGATAGAGAAATGGAGGAAAAAATTGTTGTGGTGTGACCAGGCCCTTTGGGGAGGTGGCCCTTTATCCTTCTCCTTCCCCCTTGTGCATGTAAACACACCCTATGGAAAACAAAATAAAAATGAAAGTCAGTTCCTCAGTTCCCCCAGCCAATAGTCCCATATAAGACAGTTTAGATATAGACCATTTCCATTGTCCTAGAAAGTTCTGTTGTACAAAGCACAAAAAAATGGGCAGCAAAGTAGGATTTCAGAAATAAAGATGGTACCCTCTGAAAGCTCAGTCTAGAGAATTAAGCTATAAGGCAGAAATGACAATGGCCCTTAGGAAAATTTCAGATAATGGAGATATATATAGGGATGGTCACGCCGCAATCCCTTCTCCTCCATTCTCCTCTCGGGATCTTGGGCACGCACGCACACGCGCCCGGCGTGAGTTTTAAGCCACCGGGTCCGGGACACGAACCGCAGTCGACTACGTGGGAATCCAGCGACATAGCCATTACGCTAACTGCTGGTTCCCGTATATACCATAATTCTTAACCCACTCATTTCTACTTTTTTTTTTAAGGTTTTTGCTAGAGTTGATGCAAATGTGTGTTTCCTGAGAGACAGTGAGAGGGAAAGTGAGAAATTCCCCTACCCCCAGGGAGATAGCCACACCGTAATCCCATCTCCTCCACTTTCCTTCTAAGATTTGGGCATGCATGTACATGCACCCAGTGTGATTTTCAAGCCACCAAGTCCAGGACTCAAACCACAATTAAATCAACTGGAAATCCAGCACCTTAACCACTATGCCAACTGCTGGCCCCCACCACTCCTACTCGATCAGTCCTGCAAAGTTCAGCTAACTGTCATGATAGAGAAGAGACTGATAGTTTAGTGATGCTCATGAAACCTAGCTGCACACTCAGTAACTTGGCTGAATAAAAAGAATATGCTTTTGGAACTGCTTTGGGTCTTCTACATAACCATGGAGCTCTTTTTACAAATCATCCAAAATAACTGGTTAAAACCCAAATGTCCACAACTGATGAATGGATTGAAAAAGTATGACACATATACTCTATGGAATACTACTCAGCCATGAAAAACAACAAGATCCAGGCATTTGATAGAAAGTGATCAGATATGGAGGATCTATTGCTGAGTGAAGCAAGCCAAGATATGAAAGAAAGATATTATATATATATCCATTTAATACATACAAACTATCCACACTTTATGATAGAAATAGAAATATTGGAGGGTATAAAAGCAGTGAAAATAGTTAGTGATGATAAGACAGCATGGAATGAGGTGGGAGAAGAGAACAGTATGGAGTAGTATAGCAAGAGAACAAATAGAGAGGTATGACATTAGTGGGATACTGATACAATTTATTATCTGTTGATGATAACATGTATAGTATTCTCAACTGGACCGGTCTACAAAGTATTTCATGTTGGGTAAAGTCTTTTTACAAGCAAAATGATAAATAGTAATTGAATGTTTAAAAAATAATTGGAATAATAATAATCTGGAAAAAATGAAAATCTATTGGATGATGATGATGGGGATTTTAATGTCTTTATATTGACTGATACGAATGGTAATCCTTATGGAAAAAGAAATGTAATACACTGCAAAGTTATATGTGATTCAATGTAATATAAATAAGATCATTATAATAATAAATAATTTTTTAAAAATTTTAAAAATAATAATGATGGTGATAAATAAAATTAAATTAAATAATTCTTAAGAAAAAGAAAAAAAAATCAATCACACTATTATCTGTTCCTCTCATGGGTGGAAAAAAAGACTCCATTGAATGGATGCCCCTGTCTCCATCTCTAAAAGAAATAAATAAGTAAATAAACTTTAAAAATAAAATTACACTCAGAGACTGCAGTTCTAGCCACCAGCCTGAATATAACTCATAAGAAATTTGAACCAGATTATCCAGGCCCCTTCCAGATTCCTGACCTTGAGAAAATGTATAAGGAAATAAATTTCTGTTGTTCTTAGCAGGTAAAAGATAAATAAATAAAAATTTAAAAACTTAAAATGCTAAGTGTCTTCTTATCGAAATGCTATTTTTCTACACAACAACAAATCATTGGTTTTGCCCAATTGTCTATTCCTATCGCATTATCATTATTAAGAAGTCAGTCTAGAACAGAAAGGATGGGTTTGCTGATCCTTTGAACTCACATCCCATCTCTGCTGCCAGTAGAGTAGTGTGACTTGGGGAAGGCATGTCATGTTCCTGTTTTCTCATTTTTTCTCAATCATAGTATGATGATAATGATTCCATACTATCTACCTCACAGGAGTTTGGGAGGATAAAAATGAAATAAAAAAAGACAGGATTGGGGTCAGCAGATGGTGTAGCAGTTACATCACTGGACTCCCACATAGCCGACCATGGTTCAAGTCCCAGACCTGATGGCTTGAAACTCATGCCAGGCAAGTGTAGGTGCATGCCCAAGATCCTAGGAGGAAGATGGAGGAAAAGGGATTGAGGCATGGCCATCACCCCAGGGGGTGAATTTCTCACTTTCCCTCTCACTGTCTCTGTCTCTGTCTCTCTCTCAGGCTAGTAAATGTGCCCTAAGACAAAAAACTCTTTAAAAAAAAAAAAAAGGCAGGGTATTTCATAAACCAAGTGCCCATCTAATGGCAAAGGGAAACAATCCATTTAATGCAACAGTCAAACCTTAGTAATCATATATGTGTCAAAACCATGTGGTTAGCCAAGCAATCCACCCCACAGTGGAACAACAAATACTGTCATACAGTTCTCTAGGTACTAAAATAGTGGTTTCCAACCTTCCTTTTCTGCAGTATATTTTTTGTATCATGCTTTTGAATATTTGAAATTTTAGCTTAGTAGAATATTTGAAAATTTACGCTTAGTAGAATTAAAATATCTTGAGTCACGGATTTGAACAAGTCAGTCATAACAATAGCACAAGCACTGCTACATTATAGGAATGTCTTGCAGCGTCTATAAAATCATCCATAGTTATCAGATCATGCATTTGCTCTCCCTTCACTACTGCCATGCTGCTGGAGTTCTCAGTTCACCATTCTGACCTTCCTCCCTTTGATCCTCACCAGGGGACCCACGCATGCATTTCAGGAGAATCAAGTCTCTCTTTGGAACTGGCTTGGTATTAAGCTTTCACTTTTCATTCTTGATCGTAAGACATTGCACCCTATCATAACCCGCTTACCCTAAAAATCCATGCACAACCATGATAGTTATAAACACAGTTACAGTAAAAGTGTGTGTATATGTTGATCAAGAATTTAACAGCATGCTTAAAATGGGGTACATTACACCCACATATCATGCTATCTTATTTTAGAAATATTTTGGATTTTGGAACTAAGAATGAGATGTTAAAATCTATAGTGTAGGCTGACTTTAGAATCAAACTCCCAGGTTTTATTTTGTTTGTATTATTGCATATGCATTTGGACAACCCTTTGCCCATTAAAACATGTGTTTGTGTGTATGTATGTATGTATATGTATGTATGTACATACACATGATTTCTTATAAAGGTCCTACAGATCACCATTGTATGATGACCTTCCCTCCCACTCACCTTGCCGTTATCTCTATGACATCATGTCTTTCTACATTTCCTCTGCTATTGCCTGAATGTTTGTGCCCTCCCACAAGTTCATATGTTCAAGTTTCCACCCCAGCAGGATGGTATGAGAAGGTGGGGATTTGGGGGATCACCAGGTCACGAAGGTAGAGCCCTCATGAATGACATCACTGCCTTTATGAGCTTCTTTGCCCTCTTCCACCATGTGAGGACACAGCAAGAAGGCACCATCTCTAAACCAGAAAGCAGGCCTTTGGCATTTGGCATTTGGCAGAACTTATGGCATTTTGCTATGGCAGCTTGAGCTGACTGAGACACCCTCTCATTGAATGCATTTCATCCACAGCTGCTTCTTGCTTTTCCTCATATGTGCCAGACTCACTGGTGTTCAGAGACTTTACGTAGATCGGCTCTCCATGGAATGCTTTTGCCTTAACTGTCCATGTGGCTCCCTCTCCCATTTTCTTGCTCAAATGTCGCTTTATCCAGCAGGCTTTTCCTAAACACTCCAACTAAAAGTTTACCCCTTCCCTGGCGTTCTTTACCTACCAGCATCCCTACTCACCTCCCGCTTAGCATTTACAACCCTTGAAATGCCATGTACGACATTCATTTTGTTTATTAATCTGTCTTCCCTCACTAAATGATCATTCCATGAAGCAAGGATGTTTGTTGCTATATTTATAACACCTGGAAGAGTTTCTGACACAGAGTTAGTGCAAAATGAATATTTGTTGAATGAATAAATGGATGACTGCCATTTGGCCTTAACTATAACCCATGCTAGAGAGAAAAGTAAAGACCAGAGAGTCAAGGGTTTGCCCAAGTCATGCTATGTAACATCAGTCAACCCTGAATTTTAATCCAGACTCTGGATTTACAAATTTCCATTCTACCTGATTTTCTTCTTTCCAAAACAGGAATAGTAATCCCTGTCTCAAACACTCACAAACATCCTGATCTGAAAGCACAGAGTCCACAGGGAACAGTGAGGAGGAGTGAGCAAGCCTGGTGAACCCTGGGTGGTCTCAAGGAACTTCCATGGTCATGCAAAGGAACCCAGTCCCTGGACAGAAAGAGGAGCTGCCCAGCCACAGGGAGGGAGCTGCAGCCAACTCTGCTCCATGGGACCCTCTTCTGCAGAACCTGGCCCTTCTGGTGTTTCTCTAGGAGGCTGTTCTCTTGTAAAGAAAACAGCAAGCACTGAACACCGTCTCCAGTTTCCACCCACTTCTCTTTCACAGGCACACATGGCACGGAGCAGGCCTTCCTTCGAGCCAGACTGTGACACCCCTTAAGCAGAAGCAGATTGACCACTCTGACATGCACCAAAGGGTCTGTTTTCTATGGCTGGCCCTCCTAAGGCTGTTATCATTTTCCTATTTTAGAAATGGCTGAGTTATCACCCCTCCTTTCCAAGTTTCCCTATTCATACCACGAAGCATAGCTCAAAGAACAGATCTGAGGCGGGCGTTCACCTCAGTTTGACATTTCCCCTCTTGCAGTGGTGTTACTTGGGATGCCGTCAAAAGGGATGAAAAAAAAAAAATTCTCACTCTGGCTTAAAGTTGGCCACATTTGCAGGTGCTCAAGTTGCAGCCTCAAGGAAGTGAGAGCTTGGGGTCTGTGATTTGATCTCAAAGGCCAAATGGCTTTTTGACAACTAGCAGCGGAAGGCCCAGAACTGCTGCTGCCATGAGGCAAGAAGTAAAGATACAAAAAAACATTGGGAAATTAGAATAGCTGCACTATTTATTTTTTGACCCCTTTATGGGTGAAATTTTCTTCAGTCTTCTGAAACTATATATCCTCTATTTCAAAATAAATGAAACAACATAAAAGTTTTATTTGATCCCAGAATAAATTTATTTTACTTATTTCCCTGGATAAGTTTATTTTACCTAGAAAATAAGCATAAATTTACTAACCAAATGCCTTTTCTAAAAACTTAAGTTGGTATACATTTCAGGTTATACTTTGCCAGAGTTTGAAGGACCACGTATTTCATTCACATTTGCTAATATCTGAGAGGTCATATACATAGGGAAATAAGAGCAACCTTCATAATTGTTGTTGGTTGCAACTGCAAAATCAATCGCTTCATACTGAAAATTCTTGTAGTTCTTCCTAGTGCAACCAACAAAATATACATAAAAACTCATTCGCATACAGAAAAGCATCTGATAAAGCTTCTGCCTTCTCGGGTTCCCACTGGAATGCCTGCAAAGACCATAAACAGAGACCAAAGTGTGCACCAGTTCCAGTATTCTAGATGGGAGAGCAGACAACAAAGGATGGCAGACCCCGACGTCCTCAATAAAATGATACCCATCTAAAGAAAGAGTAGAGGACACGGAACCAAAATCCACCTGGAGGGTTCAGAGCTACAGATAAAGTAAGACAAAGGACTGTGGGGCACCTTTGGAGTCCATCTCACCACTAGGGGGCAGCAAAATTGCATTCCCGCCACTACACTTGGTGGACCACCCCTTCTCCTCCCGCCCCACTCCCCCCCCACACACACACACACACACATCTCCTGGCACCAGCAGCCACCAGGGTAGAGTACATGAAAGTACCAGAGCGTGGAACACTGTCCTGTCCAGCTTCTGGACAGAAGGTCTATGTCTCACTGACAAAGACTTCTTCCGTGCTTTCACAAGATCTTTGCTTCTAGCTCCTTCTGACCCACCAGATGCTTCTGGACCTCAGTCAGAAACTAGAATTGATGGGAACCCTGTGCATTTCTCTTCTAACTCTCAGTCTAAAGGATTGTGTGGAAATGTACGGACATGGATGCGAGAAAACGTATGACAGATTTCATTTAAATAGGAGCCGATGTCGGTTAAGATCTTTTACTTTAATGGCAACTTTGCAATTTTATAGAATCTTTATCTAAAATGCAGAGTCTAGGGTCTGCTCTGTAGCACAGTGTTTAAGCACAGTGCAGAGAAAACCAGATATTACATGGCTGACCAGGATTTGAGTCCCAGCCCCAGCAGCTTGAAAAACACATCAAGTGTACATGTACCTGTCCAATTCCTGACAGAATGAAGAATTGAAGGAAGAAGACTGCATCATAATCAGGTCCCTTAGTGTACGTATGTGAGGGCGGGGTGTGTGTGTGTGTGTGTGTGTGTGTGTGTGTGAACACGGTCCTGTTCACACGTTCCCTGTGGTGTGGAAAAGTTTAAAATGCAGATTCTAGGATCCTATCTCCAAGATCTTGATTAAGTAGAATGAAAACAAGAGCAAGGAACTTCCAATTTTAAGAAAGAGTCAAGGGACCGGAAGATGGCATGGTGGGTAAGGGGGTGGACTTCCACATAGCAAAGCACGGTGAGATTCCCAGATCTAGCAGCTTGCTTTCTCACTTTCTGTCTCTCTCTCCCTCTCTCATCAAATTAAAAATAAATAAATAAATAAATAAAGTCAAATAAAATAATTTTAAAAAGAAAGAATCAAGATTGTAGCTTGTAGCTGTTGCTCTAAGGGGTTTCATAAAGAATGAAGAGATCATGAACTTTTAAAAAAGATATTCCAATTTTAAAAAATGAATATTTAGAAGAACTAAGTTAAATAACTAAAAAAATTACAAGAATTACTCTTGTTTATAAGAACCAAAGGAATATTGCATTTATGAAACTACTATAGGAAGGCACAATGATCATTTGAGATCAGAAAAAAATAGATATAAACAACATAGTTACAAAAGTTAAAAATAAAATAAAGAGGGACCAGCAGGTGCCCTGAAGATTAAGATGCTAGATCCCATCTGGTCGACTGCACAATTCTACAATAGCCCCAGGTCCAGTGGCTTGAAAATCATATGAGGCACACATGCATGCATGTCCAAAATTCCCAAAGAATAGAGGAGAAGGGACTGGGGCATGGCTATCCCCTAAGTGGGGTGATCTCTCACCTTCCCTCTCTTCCCCTGTTTCTCTAGTAAGCACATCTGCCCTGTAGCAAAATAAATTAATAAAATAAAATGAAGAAATGTTGAACTTCTGGAAAAATGGAAAACTAGAAATTCTAAAAAAGGTAGTCTCACCCATAACAAGCATGGAAATCCTGGATAAATTATAAGACTTTAAGTGCACAGAAGCTCTTGGAGAAAAGAAAAATAGATACCAAGGTTCTGAGACAAAAGAGGGAAATGAGGCCAGTTGCAGTGGCTCAGCAGTAAGCAATGCTCTGTGAAGGTTCTGGGTTTGTGTCCTGACATCTCTCTGTACAGACCAGGTGCAAGCATGTGCATGTCTGTGATTCTGGCTGGCTGAGGCTGGGGGTGGGTTGTGGCGTGAAGACCCCACTGGGGGTGCTTATTTCACATTCTCTCTCTGTCTCTCTCTCCTGTGGAAGAAGGGAAATCTATGAGTCGACACCAAATTGGAAGTTTTCGTAGTTAGATACAGATGTCAGGAGCCAAGGGATTTCAGGCTCAAAGGAGATAGGAATACACAGCTCAAGGCCTGCATAAGGGAAGAATAGAACTTGCAAATGTACAGAAAGCCAAAATCCTCAAAGAGCTATTCAGATTCTGAAGGAGTACTAGGGAAAAAAAAAAAAAATTCTGGGCATCAGCATAAAGATTCAGAAGGAATCCTTCCACAGGGTAGACCCAGTGGATTCTGACAGAACAATCAATCGTTGCTGAAGATGAGCTCGGCATCAAAAATTATAAACTGAGTAAAAAAATGGACCACAATTATAGCGTCACCAGTCATAACAAATAGGAAAATTAGGAATAACAGTTTATTATCTGAAAAAAATGACAAAAATAAACATAATTAAATGAAAGGGCAATTTAAAAAACGATAGGGATGTAAAAAGAAAAGGCAAATTTAAAAGCTTAACTTCCAGAATTTTTAAAAAGATGGCAACGTCATTAAAGGATAATTGACAAATAAAAATTGTGTATATTCATGGTGTACAACTAACCTGTTTTGACATATGTATATTTGTGAAATGATTGAATCAAGATGATTAGCATAGCCATCACCTGACATACTTACCACTTTTTTTGTGGTGAGAACATTTAAGATCTACTCCCTTAGCAGTTTTCAAGAATGCAATACATTATTACTAGCTGCAGTCGCTACACCATACATTAGATCTCCAGAATTTATTCATCCTGCATAATTGAAATTTTGAACTCTTTGACCAATCTCTCTCCATTTCCCTGCTCTCGCGCATCGACCCAGCCCTTGGCAATCGCTGTTTCTCCCTCTGCTTCTCTGAGTTCAACGTTTTCAGTTTTCACATGTGAGATCATGTGGTATTTGTCTCTGTGCCTGGTTTATTTCACTTAGCCTAATGTCCTCCAGGTTCACTTTTAAATTTTAAAAATACAGAGGGTGGATTGTATATTAGTCTCTTCATTAAACATGAGCAAACTGAATCTAACAATATGTTCGTGTGTGCATACACACGTATGTGTGTGTATGTATATGTAAGGATCAAGTTGGACTTTTGCTAGCATTGCCAATATGATCAAACATTAGGAAAAAAGTATTAAAGCAATTCCTCTCATTAACATACTAAACGAGAAGAATCATATGAGCATCTCAAAACCCACAAAAAGGTATTTGATAACATGTAATAATAATTCTTAATTTTTAAAAAATTGTCTTAGCAAACTGAAGGAGATGAGGAAGAGAATTTCCTGATACAGCATACACAGCTTGTCTAGATGAAAGGGCCAGCACACTTCATATGGAATAGTGAATGTTTCAAGTCAGGACAAAGAAAAATAGTTATCATTGTGCCTACTAATCATTATTCCCACTGAATCTGATGCACAAAGAGTGAAAACAAAACAGAAGAGAGATTGCAGATCACCTCCTTCTGCACGCCTCTAAGCATTATATAGAAGGTCCAAGACATGGGACCTGGGACCCAGCAGGTCCCAGGCAGGTAGGAAAGAAGAAGCATAAAGGATTCTGAAGAGATAAACATTGCTGTTATTCACAGACAACATGGAAAATATAATGCAATATAAAGTATTATTAGAACTACTAAAATGTTCAGCATAATTGCTAGATGTAAGAACAGTATATGAAAATCAATACTATTTCTAGAAAAATAATTAGAAACCATAATAATATTAAAAATATCATAGTTTAAGAGTTTTTTACCTTAGGGTACATCTGCTTCCCAGGGAGAAAGAGAAAGACAGAGACAGTGAGAGGGAAAGGGAGAAATCACCCCCCAGGGAGCATAGCCATGCTACAGTCCCTTCTCCTCCATTCTCCTCTCAGGATCTTGGGCACGCACACACATGCACTGGCCATGATTTTCAAATCACTGGGTCTGAGACTCAACCCATAGTTAGTCATGGGAGAGTCCAGCTATGCCACCACTGCGCCACCTCCTGGCCCAAAAAATCTCATTTATTTTTTTGGAGAGAGAGAGATTTTTGCTATAGGGCATGTGAGCTCACTGGAGAGACAGAGAGACAGAAAGCGAGAAAGCACCCCCCAGGGGGATGGCCACACCACAATCCCTTCTCCCCCATTCTTTTCTCAGTATCTTGGGTATGCACAAACATGCACCTGGTGTGAGTTTTAAGCCCCCAGGTCTGGAACTCAAACCACAGTCAACTACATAGAAGTTCAGCAGTATAACCAGTACACCATCTGCTGGTGCCCAAAATCTCATTCTTAAGAGCAACACAAGACCATCAGTGGTGTGCTGGTTAAGGCCCCTGGATTCAACATGGCTGACTTGGGAGTCCCAGACCCAGCACTTGAGAAACCCGCTGGGCCTGAGTATATGTGTGCCCAAAATCTGGAAAGGAAGGAAAAATGGAGGACAAAGGATTACCAAGTGACCGTCCCTCATGGAGGGTGATTTCTCACTTTGACAGTCTCTCTCAAGTGAGCACAGTGACTCTCTGACAAATTACAAAAATAAAATAAAGAGCAACACAAATTATATCTAAGAATAAATGTGTCATAGGAAATACAAAAAAGATTAAAAAGTTACTAAAATAATTATAAAATCACACTTAAGAATATAAAAAAGAATTCTAAATATAGAGTTGGATAAATCCCATCACTGGATTAAAAACTCTCCATATGGTAAAGAAGGCAATTCATACATAAGTAAATACTTCCAGTTAAAATCATAATGATTTGCATGGCAATTTATAAGATGATATTAAAATTAATACAGAAGAGTACAGGGTCAAGATTAGCCACGACAATTTTGAAAAATAACAATGGGGGGACTAGCAGTTAGCGTAATGGCTATGTCGCTGAACTCCCATGTAGCCGACCACAGTTTGAGTCCCAGACCTGGTGGCTTAAACTCATGCTGGGCACATGTGCGTGCATGCCCAAGATCCCGAGAAGAGAATGGAGGAGAAGGGATTGCGGCATGGCCATCCCCCCCGGGGGAGGGGGGGCGGTGATTTCTCGCTTTCTATCTCTCTGTCTCTCTCTGTCTTTCTGGTGAGTGCATGCGCCCTATAGCAAAATCCTCTCAAAAAAAGAAAAAAAAAAAATGGGTGTTCTGCCCTACCATTTATCTAAAATTATTATGAAGCCACAATAATTAAAATAGTATGTCATCACTTAAGGTAAAGATAAATTGGCCTGTGTAGAACTGAGAAAAAAAAATCTTCAAGACAAGACCACCAATGTGTGGTGACATTAAAAAATTAGAATTTATTACGTGATGTTATACCAACTGTCTAATCAAATTGAAAAAAAAAAGAAGAAGAAATATAAACTGACACCAAGTACAAGCGTAAATTAGAAACCTAATTGTTAAAAAGCTACATTTTAATACCTTTGAGAGAAAAACACAGGAAAATATCTTTATAACCTAACAGAAGTTTCTAGAAAGATTTTCTTAAAATATAAAACTCACAAAGCGTGAAAGAAAAGATTGACAAACTTGCTAAATCAAAATAAAATGTTTCTGTATGACAAAAGACAATATAGATAAAAAGAAGAGAGGTTACAGACAGGCCACATTTATTTCTAATTCAAATAATAGGAAAAATTTCAGAACATATAATGACATAAAGAAAAAGACAAATCAATAGAAAAAGGGCAAAGGCTATAATCAAAAATTCATGAAAGAGAAAGCAAGAATGGCCAAAAGCACAGATGCAAAGATGATCAATTTCTGAAGCAATTAGAGAAATTTGAAATAAATAACAACAAGTTGTTATTTTACAGCTATTGCATTTACACAAACTAGAAAATTCTGACACCACCAAGTGCTAATGAAGATGGTGTACTTTTAAAAGAACCTGGGGGGAAAGGGAGAAGCCTTCTTTTCCAAGACTCTTAAAAAAAAAAAAAAAGATTATTATATAATTAGGCCTTGATGAAAACCTCAAAATGTTCCAAAGAGTAAAATTCTCTTAGAGCCTGTTCTCTGACCACAGCAGAGGAAAACCAGGATTTGTTTCTAGAATGTAAACCAAGGAAAGAGCCACTTGGCAATGTGACCTAAATTTGAAAAGTGAAATGTGAAACTTTCAGGGGAAAACATAAGGAGAATATAAAATATACAAAACCTCTCCAATAATGAGTTTGAGTAAGAAATCAAAACTGCAAATTCAGAACAGTTTGAAGATTATCATATTTTAAAAATCCCAATAAACTTAGAACAGTTACTAAAAACGTGAAGACTTCAAGTGCATATGTTTTCTCAACAGTTTAATTCACCTGTTCTTTCTACATGTAACTATGACTTTAGTAAAAAAAGAAAAATAGAATAAACTATTTATACAAATATATATATTTAGGCACATAGGCTCACATGTAAATACATGTGTATTGACATAGTATATAATATATACACCTATACATACATGTATAAATATATATGTCTACATATACATATATACATACCTTCTATATAATCTCTATTTTGTATATATAAATAGCATAGAGAAACACCAAAAGAATGTAATAAGTGATAGTAGCAGAACCTCTTGGCAATAATATTACTAGTCCATATAATTTGTTTTTTATTGTGTATTTCCCTAACTTTTAAAACTATATACATATTGCCTGGTTCCATGGCCTAGTGGTTAAAAGAATTAGATTGCAAATGGCTAACCCGGTAGTTTGAACTCCAGCCCCAGTGACTTATAAAATACACCAGGTGTGTGTATGTGCATGCCCCCAAATCCTGACAGGGTGGAGAAAGAGGGAAGAAGAGATTGCAGTGTGATCATACCCCACTGGGGATGCTTTCACCCTCTCCTTCTCTATATCTCGTGCTCACTCTAGCAAGTGCATGAGCCCACAAGCAAATTAAAAACTAAGTAAACACATAATACATATTAATTTTATAATTATGAAAAAAGAATACATTTACTAATTTGAAAAAATGCTCTTGAAGTTTCTTTGAAGAGTAGCATATATGACAGTCAGCAGGTAGCTAACCGTGGTTCAAGACCTGGACCTAATGGCTTGACAATCATGCGAGATGTGTGTACATGTGTGCCCAAAATCCCAAGAGGAAAATGAAGAAGGAGAGATTGCAGCATGGCCATCCTCTCTGGGGGAATCCTCTCATCTTTCTTTTGTATGTCTTTCTCAGTCTCTCTCAGGCAAGTGCATGGATCCTATAGCAAAAACCTTAAAAAAAATAAAAAAATTAAAAAGTAGCATATATCTAGCCTTCAGTTCTCAGTCTCTCTCAGGCAAGTGCATGGATCCTATAGCAAAAACCTTAAAAAAATAAAAAAATTAAAAAGTAGCCTTCAATTCCTTTTCCTTTTTTTTTTTTTTTTTTTTTTTTGTTCTGGTATTTGCTAGATAGAGCATTTCTAATTTTTGTTTTTACTTCTTCCATTTTCTTCCACTATATCTTCTTTAAAAGTTATTTTTAATTGACAGTAAAAAGCATGTATATATTGTATATATTTGTGGTGTACAACATGATGTTTTGATGTGCATGTACTCTTCAACAACTGAATCAAGCTATTTGCTTTCACATCTATTATACTCATTCTGATCTCTTTTTCAACAGCATCTGTTATACGAATATTGGACTTCTTCCCAATCTTGATCTCTCTAATAATGTTTATCACTTTGTCTTTTTCCCCCACAATATGAAAGAATTTTTGCTAGCCTGTCCTAACACTTCCTCATTGCTCTGTAATAAGAAATTGCTTATTTTCTTTTTTTTTCAATCTTTCTAATTCTTACCATTTTCCATAATCTGATTTGTTCTCTTTCAATCTGGTATTTTGGTTCAGATCTTCTGCCTGGAATTCTCTGTTCCCTTTCATGTCATGGTGTCACAACCTCTATGAAGACTTCCTTAACTCCCTTAGGCTTAGTGCATTGGGACCCCCCTTTTTCAGATTCAGCCCTACTCTGAACATGCCCCATCACCACAGTGATCTTGAGGTTTCACAACCACCATTCACATATCTGCTTTCCCCAATAGATGCTAATTCCCCCAAGATGAAGGTTTATGAAGCAGTCAGTCTTCACACTGGCAAAGAATACATTTTGACCAAAGCTTGATATTATCAGATTTTTTTAATTTGTTAAGTCTGATGATTGGTTTAAAAAAAAAAAAAAAGTCCCATTGGTGTTTAGTTCCTGTTCCTCCAATGACTAGAAATATTGTGCATGGTTTTTGTCCATTCTTGTTATCTCTTCAAAGAACTTCCAACAATAGTTGAGTTCTCTTTCCTATTGTTCTGTCTGTCTTCATCTTACTAATTTGTAGAAATACATTATTATATATTCTGATTTTGTCATATATAAAACTCTTTGCAATTATAGACATTCAAAATATTTTCTCCATCTCTGAGCTCTGAGGCGTCTTTTTTCTGTTTTTGTTTGCTTGTGGCTTATTTGTTTTTATTTTGTTTTGTTTGCTATGTGTCCTTTGTTATACAAAACCTCTCATTTCATTTTTTCAACTTACAATATTGTATGTTTCACTTATGAAAAATTTTCCTTCTGCTAAATCATTTAGCCATCCTCCTATATTAAAAATTTAAAAATTGTGCTGTTTATATTTAGTTCTTATTTGCAAATGATAACTCCAATATTTCTGAATTAATGAAAGAAAGTAAGCTCAATTCTGTACCTTAAGTATCTTCTCCTTGAGATCAGAGAAAGATCTATACCAAGATTTGTCTCTGTCTCTATACTAGTCACCTTTCTAAATTCTGCTGTGTAGCATCACAAATTATACATCAGCTGCCAGTCACCCATGGCACCAAGATTCTGCCCAAAGCTATAAGTGACTCAACTGCAGTTCTACTTATTATGGGACCAGACTGAAAGAATAATCTCTGTCTGGTTGGAATTTGCCGGTCTCATGTTAGAAGTACAGAATATGAGGGATGGAAAAAACTTACAGTGCCTCTGAAAGCTTCTACTCAGACATGGCAGACAGGTATTGGGTAAAACAAGTCATCCAATAACCCCAAAGTCAACAAAATGGAGAGAATAGTTGTCTGCAGGGAAAGATGACAAAAACAAAAATGGGATGAAAAATTATAACTGAACAATATATTCTACGGTAGCATCTCTCCTCCCAGACCACATGACCACAAGTCTATTCAGTGCTATAGAAGGTCAGATGTGTATTTGGTAAAGACAGTTCCAAAATAGAGTTTACAATCCACTATAATTTACCTGGATGTGTTGATACAATGCCTAGAGGCAACCTTTCTGTAGGCACCTCTAGGTGAGTCCACCCGCTGTGGCTTTCACACACAGTCACTACTAACTAATGCAAAGGAAAGCAAAGTCTCTTCACCTCATGACACCAATCAGTTCTACAGTCCATTATGGACACTACACGCCAATACCGTGGCCCAGGCTAAAATTGGCCATGAAACTGCAGGTTGAATGAAGGTAATGATTGGAGATGGAGAAAAAGGGACGGAAAAAAAAAAGAAAGAAAGAAAGAAAAACATAGATTTCATTGGCAAAAGAAACGTTGCTTGGCATCCAAAATGTTCTTCCAGTTTGGCTTGGCTTTCTTATAAAAAGGTTAGTCTTGGCTTAACCTGTATCCATTTATTACCTCCACCTGGTCATGCTGCACCCCATCCTCACTGTGTTCACAGTAACAGATAATATAGATAAACATGCCCAAGCAGTGGCTTGTCAAAGTTCCCATTTCGGTTTCTCAAGACCTAACCCAGCAGCAACACCTCCCACAAAGCAGCACTGTTGGCTGCCTATGACCACACTCTGCCCTTGGTAATTAGAATGGAATCTGAGCTCACTCCGGAATGCATGGGACGTGCAAAAAGAGCCCAGCTGCATGGTTTCTCCAACCACATGTTCCAACCCTCACAGAAAGGCACATGGGATGGAAATATGCCCTGAGAGAGCACTGGGGTCTTGCATTTGCCACACTTGGAGAAGCACTGGCTTACATCAATATTAAGAAGAGATCATTATTATGGTTATTAGACAGACAGCATTTATTTACATTACTGTGTACTAAACAGCTCAGAGGATTCATCAAAAACAGCCCTTCAGATACACAATAAGCCTCATGACCGTTTGACAAAAGCAGTGGTCCTCTAACCAATACCAACCCTGATTAGGAAATTGTTAGAAATGCACATTCTCAGGTTCAATCCCAGACTAACTACTTCAGAAACCTGAGGACTGGTGCATCAATCTGTATTTTAACAAACCTTTCAAGTAATTCTCATGCAGGCTGAAGTATGAGAATTATGATACCAAAAGGTAAACTGTCCCTGGGTTCACTCCAGAACTAAACTTTATTGGGGGGGGGGTAGGGGAAAACAACTTCAATTACAGTCCCCAATAAAGTTCCAGATCAAAATCCCTCATTGGCCACCATCAGCGTTAGGTACAAATCAATCAACATAATTGAACACAAAATACAACGGGCATACTTCACAATGAGAAGAAAAAGAAGAGGCAGCATAGCAAAATATCTACAAGCATTGACTCTGGGAGTCACATTGCCTGTGCTTGAATCCAAACACTCCCACTCTTGGAAGAGATCTTGAGACAGTTACTTAAGCCTTCTCAAGCCATTTCTCTGTGATATCTTCTTGTACTGATGTAAGGCAGTACTTCTCCAAGTGTGGTCCACAAACCAATATCATCAGCATCAACTAGGAGCTTGTTAGAATTAATGATTCTCAGACCCCACCCCATACCCACTGTATTAATCATCTATTGCTATATAACAAATTATACTAAATCTTACCAGCTTAATTACAGCCAATTGATTTTTCTTTTTTTTTCCTTTGTAGAGGTTTTTGCCATAGGGCATGTGTGCTCGCCAGATAGACAGAGAGAGATAGAGAGACAGAAAGTGAGAAATCACCCCCCAAGGGGGATGGCCACGCCGTAATCCCTTCTCCTCTCAGAATCTTGGGCACACACGCACATGCACCCGGCATGAGTTTTAAGCCACTGGGTCCAGGACGTGAACTGTGGTCAGCTACATGGGAATCCAGTGACATAGCCATTACGCTAACTACTGGTCCCCAGTCAATTGATTTTTTACAAAGGATCAGTCAATCCATTGGGAAAACTGGGTATCCACCTGCAGAAAGATGAAACTGAACCTCCATCTTTCACCATTAACAAAAATCAACTTTAAATGGATCAAAGATCTTAACCTAAGACCTGAAGCCATAAAATTATTGGTAAAAATAAAATACTAGGGAAACTCTGGGAGACATTGGAGTAGGAAAAGACTTCTTAAATAAGACTCCCAAAGCACAGGCTATCATTCGTAAAATAGACAAGTGGGACTATATCAGATTAAAGTTTCTTCACAGCAAAGGACACAGTAACAAGTGTAAATCGACAACCCTCAGAATGGGAGAATATTTTTGTAAAATATGCCTCAACAAAGGACTGATAACCAGAATACACAGAGAACTCAAGCAGCTTACGTGAAAAAGAAAATGTCTAACCCAATTAAAAGGTGGGAAATGAGCTGAACAAAAATCTCTCTAAGGAAGACATACAAAAAGTCCAAAAGCATATGAGGAAATGCTCAACATCCCTCATTATAAGGGAGATGCAGATTAAAAACACAGTGAGATGATACCACCTAACCCCTGTCAGTTAGCAAAGATTAAAAGTACAAAAAGTGCTAAGTGTTGGCAGGGATGTGGTGAAAGGGGTATTCTCCTACACTGTTGGTTAAGCCACTGTGGAAAACAATATGAAGGTTCCTCAAAGATCTATAAATAGAACTACCATTTGATCCAGCAATCCCACTTCTGGGTACCCAAAAGACAGGAGAACATTCAGTCAGTAAAGCACTTGCACATCAATGTTTATTACAACATTATTCACGATTGCTAAGACATAGAACCAACCCAAATGTCTCCAAACAGATGAATGGATGGAAAAAGTGTGGCACGTATACTTCAGTCATAAAAAACAACAAGACTCTGGCATTTGATAGAAAGTGGTCAAATATGGAGGATCTATTGCTGAGTGAAGCAACCCAGGATAAGAAAGAAAGATACTGTATGTATTCTCTTAATATATACTGACTATCCACACTTTATAGTAGAGATTGAAATATTGGAGGGTATAAAAGCAGTGAAAATAGTTATGGATGCTGAAGACAATGTGGAACAGGGATAAGGGAGAAGGGAAGAGTATAAAGAAGAAGAGCAAGAGAACAAATAGAGAGGCATGACATTTGTGGGACACAGAAATGGTTTATTACCTGCTGATGATAACATGTATTGTATTCTCAACTGGACTGGTCTGAGAAGTATTTTATGTTGGATAAATTCTTTTTATAAGCCAAATGATACATAGTGATTGAAAGTTTGAAATAATAATGAGGATAAATAATAATAATCTGAAAAAATAATGATGAAAAGCTATTTGATGATGATGATGTGGATAGTAATGTCTTTGTCTTGACTGATATGCATAGTAATCATGCTGGAAAAAGAAATGTAATAGACTGTAAAGATGTATATGATTCAATGTAATATAAAAAAGATATGATAATAATAAATAAAATCAAAGTTTTAAAAAATCTTACCAGCTTAAAACAAACATTCACGATCTCACAGTTTCTGTGTCATAAATCTATTTTTTTGTGTGTGTGAGGGGAGAGGTTTTTGCTATAGTGCATGTGCACTCGCCAGAAAGACAGAGAGAGGAAGAAAGTGAGAAATTACAGGGGGGATGGCCACACTGCAATCTCTTTTCCTACATTCTCCTCTCTGGAGCCACACTGACCTCACACACACACACACACACTCGGCTTGAGTTTAAGCCACAGGGTCCAGGACCTGAACCACAATCAACTACATGGGAGTCCAGCAACATAGCCATTATGCCAACTGCTGGTCCCTGTGTCATAAATCTTGATAGCACTTCACTGGGTGCCTCTGGCTTCAGGCTCCTCATGAATTTGCAGACAAGTTGTCAGATGAGCTGAGGACTCCGTGAAGACTCATCTGGGAGAGGGTCTGCATTCAAGCTCATTTACATGACTGTGGACACATCTCAGTTTCTTGCCATATGGGCCTCTCCACAGGGCTGGCTCATGATATGGCAACTACCTCCCCCAGGGCAAATGATCCAACAGAGAGCAAGAGAGAATACACCCAAGATAGACGGTATGGCAGTTTTAACAGCACAACTTCAGAAGTAGCATCCTATCTCCTCTACCATATTTTATTCTTTATCAGCAAGTCAATAAGAACAGTTCACAGTCAAGAGGAGGGAATTACACAAGAGCATGACTATCAGGAGGGAGGACCATCTTAGTGGTGCCCACCACACATATGGTGCCTACCACACATATAAGATTAGAAATTCTGGAGGTGGACACCAACATCCGTGTTTTATCAATTCTCCAGGTGATTTCAGATATACATTGTTTAACGATTCATTGAAATGATGGAGACAAAGTACCTTCCACAGTCTCTGGCACATGAATACTCAAAGAATAGCTATTTAAGTTATTGTTGTAATTACAGAGGGGAATATCTTACTGTAGTACTAAAGCTTTCTTTCTATACCCAAATATAATGTATCATATAGACCAGCAGTTCTAAAACTTAACTGAAGCTTAGAATCACCTGTGGCACTTTTAAATATCATAATGCATAGCCTGTAACCTAGACAATTAAATCAGAACCTCTAGAGAAGGAACCTTGGCATCAATATTCTTTAAAGCTCTCTAGGTAATTTTAATAGGCAACCAAGATTGCAAAATGACTGAAACAGACTGAGGAAACAGGTATCTAAAGGTTTTCTTCTCTATTAGTCTTTCTTCTTGAGGCTAGAAAGTAGGTATTTTAAAAAACGATTTGTAGTTAAAAATCAAAAAGAATCTGACATACAAACAAGCAAATGAATGACGAGATTCTGATGCACACATCTCTATAAGTTACTTAATATCCTCCCTGCCCCCCCTTTTCCTGCATCCCATTCCCATTTTATTCTAACCTCTGACAAAGAACTTTGCTGTCCTGCCAACTGGGATAAGAATGTGTGTGTGTTTGTACACGGCTCATGGCTCAGATGCTGGGTTAGTGTCCTTTACAAATCTGAATGCTGGAAAGGAGGACATGATACATCCTCTCTATCTTGGGAGGAAAATCATATTGTAACTTAGCTCCACCTGAGACAGCTAAAAATCAAGCTCCCAGGCAAGAGGATCAGGGCCATGGGCCAATGAATAACCTAGGGTAATAAAACTGTTCTTGCCACGAGGTCTCTACAGAACTGAACTCAGCCAGCCTGCCCTTCTCAATTCTGGCTGGCAGAGGACCCTGACCTAAAATAGACCCTATCACAGAACAAGCTTATGTAAGGGCAGCTTCTCTACCACCCCAGCAGGACCTGGAGAGATCAGTTCAGATGTCGGCTCTCTCCCAACCTTCCTCTACAGTTTAGGGAATCTGAGCTCTGGTGGTTCTGGTTAACGTCATGATCCAACTGTGCTGACCATGGAATTATCAGATGCTCAGATATGGCTCCAGAATATCCTTCTTGGAAGTACCCTCCAGTGGATAATTTGGTCAAAATTGTACCTTTCACAGAACTGTTTAGATAAAAACAAACAAAGAGGACACAAGAGGAAATGGGGTATTTTTCCTTTTTAAAATAAATAAATAAATGAAGTCTCCACTTCTCTAGTTCTCATTAGCCACTTCAACCTTTCATGGTCAGCCAAAGCACTCAAGAGCCAGAGACACTGCTGACAGCTGTAGGACAGCAGGAAAGGACTATCCACAAGGCTGGAGAGAGGACAGTAGGCAGAGCCAGGGACATTGTGGAGAAGAGCAAGACTTCAGCTTCAGAGAGTCCTGGCTCCTGTTCCTGGTTCTGACACTATGTCACATTAACAGGTCCCACTTATTTCCATTCCCTAGTCTCTAAAAATGGGGTTCTAATTATGAGGGTTGTTTGAGGATTAAATACAATGATATACGTAAAAGGATTTGGCATGTGTCTGACATAAAATTCTCCTTTGTAGGAAAGAAAGAAAGAGAAGGAGAAGGAGGAAAGGGTGAAGAAGAAGGGACAAGAAGAAAAAAAAAGAGAAAGAGGTAAAAGAGAAGGAAAAGAAGGTGATTCCAAGGAGTCAGCAATAGGTGGGCTGTTCTCTTGTCATAGTGGGGCCCCCACAAGCGTCAGAAAGAGTGCTACCCAGCACTTTGAGACTCTAGCAGGATAGAAAATCAAGTATACAATAATGAACCACTTCTGCCCCTGTTCATCACCAAAGTAGACACCTCCAAACAATCTCTTTCAGGCAGCTACTACTCATCAATCAGTGTGGGCATGGGAGAGGAAGGTGATGTACAATTTTTAGACTAACTTCATAATTTAGTAGAGAAAACCTCTGTAGTTCAGGGAATATCTACTTGTTATTCATGTATCTCTCAAAACTCACTTTATAACTTTTTATATCCAAATGATATCAGGAATATAAAACATAGTGTCCAGACCAAAAGCCACAATCAATGAGTGAGGAGTTCACTGAGCACTACGTAGTCTAATGTAGACTGACCTTCTCACTTTCTGGACTGCTATTTGGACATCCTGTAAGCAGTCTTTCTCTTGACTGTGGTGGACTTCATGAAGGAAACAAGGCCATGTTTGTGAACTGTCTGGTCAAGTCCATGGTTATTTTTATTAAAATCATGTTATCAATAGAGTCACAGCAGAGATCAGATCCTTTTCACTTACTTTTCCTCTCAAACACTCTCTTTTCTTGAACTTTGTAACCAAAAGGCTGAGTCTAACTGTTTCAATGCAATCTTCAAATCCCAAGACCCCAGAATAAAAGATCTTTTCCAACTTGACATCTGTAACAATTTCTTACATCAAAAATGCATCAGCACACATGCACTGTACAATTAAAAATAAAACTGGGCTGAATATGCAAGCATTCGCACATAATTCTTTATTTATTACAACTCCTTGTTTAGAAAGAAAGAAAAAAAAAAATTCTTCCATGACAAATGTTTGCCTCCTGGCTAGAGGTGTGTATCCAGGAAATGCTCCCCTCCACTGCCTGAGAAAACCAGAACCAAGGCCTTGGCAGCCTCACTGGACCCTCCTTACCCACTCATAATGAACTATAGGAAAGGACACCATGGCCTACTTTTCAGGAAACCCGCTGCCAAATCCAAACTAGGGAGAAAAAAAAAAATGAGGAGAAAAAGGAGCTTTGATTTTGGAAATTATGACTTGATGACATCTTTCTTCTCTTTCCTTGTAATCTGTATAACTGTAGACACGACCTTAATTATAGATGAGCAGGTGGGACCAGGCCAAGAACAGGGTTGTAGCCAGAATTCATGATGGGGGAATTGCTAGGCTCAGAGTACCCAGTGTCTCTTTGTGCTTCAGCGGCTCTTTCAGGTCCAGCAGCCCTCTCTCTTTGAGAAGTCTTGAAATCCTAAATGAACAACAGGATTCCATAATCTGACCAAGCCCTCCCCCAGACAAAATAAAATTAAGTAATAAAATAATCAAGGATTATAGTGTGAGAACAATTATTAGCTCTGCCTACTTGAAAGATTTCTTGCAAGGAAGCCATTTTACTTTTATCTGAACCACAGTGAGGCCCAATCTTCACATGTTGTCCAAAATTATCATATGTTGTTTCAAAAGGAAGGAGCTATGAAGTCATCACTGAATACTTCATTCATGCCAGACAGGCATTCTAATCACTTTTTGTGTGTTTTCTCATTGAATTCAAGTAATAATCATGTGATAAAGGGGTTGATAAAATTACTTTTCCAAAGCTATACCTCTGAAGAAAAAGTACTAGATCTGGGAACTTGAACTGCCTCCTGTTTCAGTCCCATGTCTTTCCCAGATTAATCTGGTGAAATCACTCATCTACTAAAAATCCATAGTGATTCCTATTGTCCATGTGCTATAGTTCAAAGGAGGACTGCGTACCTGGAAGACTCAGTATACTGAACACAGGTTGATGGCAGGAGATTCAGTCATATGAGACAAGGCAGCAGTCCCATGTGTACCTCCTTAAGTGATCCATGAGTGATACACACACAAAGAGGAGCCCAAGGAAGAGAGTTCAGCACCTGCTGCCTGGTTGTTATCAACTAACCCTGAAGGAAATAATGAGGGGAAGAAGCAGAAGAAAGGACGGGAAGGAAGAAGGGAGGGAGGGAATTACTGAGTGTGCAGAAATTTCTCTCGACCCTTGAGGTTTGCTATCATGTCCCTGCTATGTGGAACTAACATGCCTTCTGGATTAATTGGATAAAGACTTTGAAGATTGAGGAAGTTGGGGGAACCAGCAATTAGCATAATGACTATGTCGTTGGACTCCCACGTAGTCGACCACGGTTCGTGTCCCGGACCCGGTGGCTTAAAACTTACGCATGTGCGTGCGTGCCCAAGATCCTGAGAGGAGAATGGAGGAGAAGGGATTGCGGCGTGACCATCCCCCCTGGGGGGGTGATTTCTCGCTTTCTGTCTCTATGTCTCTCTCTGTCTGCCTGGCGAGCGCACATGCCCTGTAGCAAAAACCTCTCCAAAAACAAAAAAAAAAAGATTGAGGAAGTTGGGAAGGTACTGTCCTCATTGTGCATACGCACACACATGCAAATGCACGCCCATACCCCCTCACACACACACATTAAAATAATAGCAAATCATGTGAGTTTTGATGGGGGAGAAGTTGATCATAAATTGAAGATTCTTTTTTTCTATCATCTTCACCTGAGCTGATCAAGCCCCAGGGTATATAATATTTCTCAAAAAGGCATGACCCATATAAATCAGTATACGTACTTTTCCTTGTAAGACACTTTCCTTAAGCTATCCCCTCAGTCTTCCTAACACTGCTTTGAGAGAAGTCTTATTCTTCTCCCTACTTCTTTTTTTTTTTTTTTTTAATTTTTTTTTTTCCCCTCCACTGCCTGAGAAAACCAGAACCAAGGCCTTGGCAGCCTCACTGGACCCTCCTTACCCACTCATAATGAACTATAGGAAAGGACACCATGGCCTACTTTTCAGGAAACCCGCTGCCAAATCCAAACTAGGGAGAAAAAAAAAATGAGGAGAAAAAGGAGCTTTGATTTTGGAAATTATGACTTGATGACATCTTTCTTCTCTTTCCTTGTAATCTGTATAACTGTAGACACGACCTTAATTATAGATGAGCAGGTGGGACCAGGCCAAGAACAGGGTTGTAGCCAGAATTCATGATGGGGGAATTGCTAGGCTCAGAGTACCCAGTGTCTCTTTGTGCTTCAGCGGCTCTTTCAGGTCCAGCAGCCCTCTCTCTTTGAGAAGTCTTGAAATCCTAAATGAACAACAGGATTCCATAATCTGACCAAGCCCTCCCCCAGCCAAAATAAAATTAAGTAATAAAATAATCAAGGATTATAGTGTGAGAACAATTATTAGCTCTGCCTAGTTGAAAGATTTCTTGGAATGAAGCCATTTTACTTTTATCTGAACCACAGTGAGGCCCAATCTTCACATGTTGTCCAAAATTATCATATGTTGTTTCAAAAGGAAGGAGCTATGAAGTCATCACTGAATACTTCATTCATGCCAGACAGGCATTCTAATCACTTTTTGTGTGTTTTCTCATTGAATTCAAGTAATAATCATGTGATAAAGGGGTTGATAAAATTACTTTTCCAAAGCTATACCTCTGAAGAAAAAGTACTAGATCTGGGAACTTGAACTGCCTCCTGTTTCAGTCCCATGTCTTTCCCAGATTAATCTGGTGAAATCACTCATCTACTAAAAATCCATAGTGATTCCTATTGTCCATGTGCTATAGTTCAAAGGAGGACTGCGTACCTGGAAGACTCAGTATACTGAACACAGGTTGATGGCAGGAGATTCAGTCATATGAGACAAGGCAGCAGTCCCATGTGTACCTCCTTAAGTGATCCATGAGTGATACACACACAAAGAGGAGCCCAAGGAAGAGAGTTCAGCACCTGCTGCCTGGTTGTTATCAACTAACCCTGAAGGAAATAATGAGGGGAAGAAGCAGAAGAAAGGACGGGAAGGAAGAAGGGAGGGAGGGAATTACTGAGTGTGCAGAAATTTCTCTCGACCCTTGAGGTTTGCTATCATGTCCCTGCTATGTGGAACTAACATGCCTTCTGGATTAATTGGATAAAGACTTTGAAGATTGAGGAAGTTGGGGGAACCAGCAATTAGCATAATGACTATGTCGTTGGACTCCCACGTAGTCGACCACGGTTCGTGTCCCGGACCCGGTGGCTTAAAACTTACGCATGTGCGTGCGTGCCCAAGATCCTGAGAGGAGAATGGAGGAGAAGGGATTGCGGCGTGACCATCCCCCCTGGGGGGGGTGATTTCTCGCTTTCTGTCTCTATGTCTCTCTCTGTCTGCCTGGCGAGCGCACATGCCCTGTAGCAAAAACCTCTCCAAAAACAAAAAAAAAAAGATTGAGGAAGTTGGGAAGGTACTGTCCTCATTGTGCATACGCACACACATGCAAATGCACGCCCATACCCCCTCACACACACACATTAAAATAATAGCAAATCATGTGAGTTTTGATGGGGGAGAAGTTGATCATAAATTGAAGATTCTTTTTTTCTATCATCTTCACCTGAGCTGATCAAGCCCCAGGGTATATAATATTTCTCAAAAAGGCATGACCCATATAAATCAGTATACGTACTTTTCCTTGTAAGACACTTTCCTTAAGCTATCCCCTCAGTCTTCCTAACACTGCTTTGAGAGAAGTCTTATTCTTCTCCCTACTTCTTTTTTTTTTTTTTTTAATATTTTGGAGAGGTTTTTGCTATAGGGTGTGTGCGCTCGCCAGAAAGACAGAGAGAGACAGAGAGACAGAAAGCAAGAAATCACCCCCCAGAGGGGACAGCCATATCACAATCCCTTCTCCTGCATTCTCCTCTCAGGACCTTCGGCATGCACGCACACACAACTGGTGTGAGTTTAAGCCGCCAGGTCCAGCACTCAAACCATGGTCAACTACATGGGAGTCCAGCAACATAGCCATTGCGCTAACTGCTGGTCCCTTCTCCCTACTTCTTATAGATAATGAAAACAGAAAGAAAAGAAGCCGGAGAAAGTGAGTAACTTGAGATACTTTTCCTTGTAAGGCATTTTTCTTAAGCTATCCCCTCAGTTTTCCTAACACTGTTTTGAGAGAAGTCTTATTCTTCTCCCTACTTCATATAGATAAAGAAAGAAAAGAAGTCAAAGAAAGTGAGTAACTTGAGTAAGGCCACATAGTAAATAATCAAACTAGTATTTTAACCCATCAGTCTAAATATAGCATTCAACTATACCTTTGAGTGCCTACAACACAATGGAATTTCATTACTGGTGATTTTCAATAAATGTTTATCAACCAGTTGAAACCATGGATGAGACTAGAAGGGGATATGCTTCTCAGTAGTTTCTGAGTTGAGTTACACTTTTTCTATCATTTAAAATCACATGTTCTCTGAGCAATATTCAGTGAGTAAAATACAATGTGGTTCTTCAAGAATTATCCCTCTCTTGGCAAACTGATGTGACAAAATAGTAAAGGACAGGCCACAGGTGAGATGGACTGAGGCCAGGGCATGAAAGCACGTAGAGACAACCATTAAATATTTGTTAATTAAATTAATAAATAAGTGAATGAATGCCTCTGGAATCAAGGACAAATCATGATCCATTGTCTCTGGGAAACTTCTATACACTCAAATCACCTTTTGAGCCCAGAAGCCTTCCCCAATCATCCTAAAAAAATAGCAAACACATCTTTAGTTCTTGCTGCAGTCCAAGTTTTATGTTGGATGCTGTGAGATATGCGCAAGGAATCATTCCCTAGTGGGATGGCCATGCCGCAATCCCTTCTCCTCCATTCCCCTCTCAGGATCTTGGGTATGCACGCACATGCACGTGGTGTGAGTTTTAAGCCACCAGGTCCAGGACTCAAACCGAGGTTGACCACATGGGAGTTCAGTGACATAGACATTACACTAACTGCTGGTCCCATAAAATAAATATTTTTAAAATGAGTATTTAAGTAATTTGTTAGCATCCTAAAAACTGGGAGATTTAAGATCATAACTTATATAATAGTAGATGGTCAATAGTCTGTCATGTCTTCCAAAGGACCACCACCTAATGAATGCACTCTTAAAGAACCCTGAAGAATAAAAAGAAGATGTGCAGGACAATGAATCTTCTAGGGCCAGGGCTGAGAAGAGCTGCATGAAGGTGAGTGACATTGGGTAAGTTCATTTTCATCCAGAAGCATCACAAAGACAAAGGCAAGATTTACTTCTAGAGTCCAAGTGAGACAGAATCCTGAAGAGAAGAATTTTGGAAATACCTATGAAAGGGAGTTAATAACTATGGTCAGGAACAATGGGTACAAATCCAGAAGAATCTCCCAAATCTTCAGTATTTCCTTACTTTGTATTCTCCCTGGTTTCTAGAGTAAATAGCAGTAAAAAATCTCACATATTTGTTATGGAACAATTATGTGTTCCATGAATCATGAGTTGTATGGGATTCTTGATTGATTCATTCACCATTTTTTTAATTGAGCAACTATTATGAGCCTTCATACTGTAGGCACTGTGCTAGGTAATGACCCAGTTAGGTTCCTGCCCTCCAATGACACATGTTCTAACATGGGAGACAGACAATAACAAACACATAAAATGTAGAATAATCTCATGCCCTGCTATCTGTTTTGGATAAAAAAAAAATTAAACAACATGAAAAAAATGTAGTGACAGAGGCCTCTAAATAAAGTGATCAGAAACCACTTTTTTTTTGAAAAGATAAACATTAAGAAAAAAACCTGAATTAAGAGACAGATAAGCCAAGGAATTTGGGGGGAGAAGTGTGTTTAGATAAGGAATATATTAAGTAAAAATGCCCTGGGATGAGCACATAGACTATTTGAAGATCAGCAACAGAAGTTAATGAGGGAGGAGGAGAGCAGAAGGAGATGAAGTAGTATTAATAGGTGTGGGTGGGGAGGGAGAAATTGAGGTGCCTTGTACATTGTGAAATGACCTCTGGATATTGTCTTTGGTGAGATAGGAAACCATTAACTTAGACCAGAGAAGTAATATGAATGGATATTATCTCCACCCCTGTTTGTAATGTTCCTAGAACCTACACACAACTCTATGTGAGTGATTAGTGCCAACCAGAGACCTACCACCTCCTATGCTGTAGATCCACTACTTCTATTAATATGGGTTCCCTCTGCTCTGCACAGTACTTAACTGCTGTGCTACAAGTCTGGCCTCCCCTCACCCCCAGCTCTCTATCATTTGTATATTCTGTATATCTTTCTCCAAGAAGGGAATCGAGCTGCTGATAGGAATAGGATCAGAGACTCACTGCTAGAGACCTCTCTCCCAGTTGACATCATCCTATTTTGTAATTGATAGTTCAAAGAATACCAAAGACCTTGTATTTATCTTATCCAAAGCAGTTTATATGACACTTGTTCAGATGTCCAACTGATCTCCCAGATCCTAGCAACAAACCCTCTTTCTCCATCTGTGTATCAGTCCATATGGAATAAAAGGAGTCTGAGATTGACCTGATATGACTTCTTCTGGGCAAACATATGCTGAGCACCTGCAATCATTCTTTCCTCTTCCATGTGTTCACAGACTCCTTTAATCATCTTTTCCAGAAGAACAACTATTTGTAATCATTGTTCAAACAATCTATTTGTTGATCCAACAACAAACTCATCACGTAATGGCTCATAGAATCCATGCTCCTCCTCTGTTGAAATTTGGAATGACATTTGTCTCCTTTCCAGTTTTCTACACTCTTACCTTTTCTCCATCAACTTTTTCAAAGTTCATTACAATGTTCAAGGATCTCATCTCAAAGTCCTCTTGGAATGTGAAGATTACATAAGAAGAGAGTCCTTAGAGAAAAGCAAGGTCCTCTCTTCCCCCGATTTGAGGTTTGTGCCTTTTTCCCCTCATCAATGTCATCGTTAAGGCTTAAATTCTTTCTCCTCAGTTCTTCTTCAGTGATATAAAACCAATTTATATTTAACCCTTAAGAGATCTACTGTCTCTTCTTCTTTTATTTTTTGAGAGTTTTTTTATTTTGTTTTTGGTTTTGGTTTTGCTATATGGCATGTGAACTCACTGGAGAGACAGACAGACAGAGAGACAGAAAGCAAGAAATCACCCCCAGGGGGGATGGCAACACCACATTCCCTTTTCCTCCATTCTCCTCTTGGGATTTTGGGCATACACATACACACACACACACCCGATGTGCGTTTCAGGCCACTAGGTCTGGGACTCAAACCGCGGTCAACCATGTGGCAGTCTAGCACCTTAACCACTATACCACCCACTGGCCCCTGTATGCATCTTCTAAAGATGACCTTTAGAAGTTTTTCTCTCCTTAACCCCTGGCCCCTGATGCAGTCTTCTCATTCCCTGCCACCCCTTCTATTTTGTTCTTGATCCCAAGTTCTTCTGTCTCTCTAAGTGCCTTGTTTGCACTGGAGTTCATCAGAGAACTCCCTGGCTCACTGCATGGGTTTCTCTGGTTACCATGATCGTTGTCACTGGAAATACTTGCAAAGGCAGAATTGCAGTTTGACGTATTTCCAGCCACTATTACCCTGCTTTCTGAAACTCCACTGTACAAATTTGAGCTAGCTTTTTTTCCCTCAATTGTTTAAAATCTACCTGTCGGTCATCTGACTGTGCCCAGTTTTTAACTTCTCACTCTGTCACCTCTCCCAAGGTCCTTGTCACTTTCACTCAGTCAACCACTGCCTTTTTGTTGGTGAGAATCTGGCAGAGCAAATCAGTGACCTAGATCACTTCCTCCACCCCATGGAAGATTACATTTTCAGATGGGAGAGGCATGAAATCTTCAAATACTCCACTTTTAATTCAAAGAGACTTTTAGCAGATATCTGGACAGCCAAAGTCCCCATCATTGCAGTTATTTTTCTTGCTGGGACAGTTTTGATATGCTCCTGAAATGCATTTTCCATTCACTGCATATGCATTTGCTGGATGGCCTTTAGTATACAACATGTAGATTTTGCAAATACATTAAGGTTATCCCTCTGTGCGAAAACATGGACAGATCCAGGTCAAGTCTGCACTAGTAAAGTCAAGTTGCAGCCATAAAATAAAACAAAACAATTTAACTTGAAAGTTACAGGAAACCGAGGTGAAGTGTGAATTCATCTCAATTTTCTTCTCTTGTTTTCTTAATGTTTGGCCCATCATGAGTTCCCTTTGCTTCCAAAGGAGATGGTCCTAAAGCTTATTCAGCTTAATCAGCTGTAAAATGGGAACGATAAGGTTTATCCTACATGCTTCATGGGAATATTCTTTTGTTCAAATGAAATAAAGTAGTAAGAGATATTTGCGAGAGAACTGTGAAGTGCTTGATAAGGGTGATGAATTTTATAGGAACCTTTCCCCATGTGTTAGGATTTGCCCTTTGAAAACTGTCTCTGATTAAAGAATTCATAATTTAAAAAAATAAATAAATAATAAAATCTGAAAACAAAACAAGAAAACACTGAAAGCCTTGCAAGGCAAATAAGGTAAAAAAAAAAAAAGTAAGAATATTATTACACTAATTGAAGGTCTTATTTATATTTTATGTTGCCAAAAATGAAGCACTCAAAGCAATATGAAATAGGCAATTGTTTTACATGTTTTAAATTCTATTTACTGATGTTGAAAAATTAACATGCATTCATGTTTGATGTAATTCTATTTACTGATGTTGAAAAATTAACATTCATTCATGTTAAATGCTAAAGTGACTCTGAAAAGGGTAATAACTAGCACCTACCAACATTAACAGCATGCTAAGCTGTAAGCTAAGATCATTGCAAACATACCCCATTTAATAGACTCAACAGCATAATGAGCTGACCACCATCATCTTCACATGCGGATGAAAGTACACTGAGATCAAGAAACTGTGGAATTCTCATAGCTGATAAAGTGGAAATAGAGGGACCAGCAGTTGGCATAATGGCTGTGTCGCTGGACTCCCACATAGTCGACCACAGTTCAAGTCCTAGACCCGGCAGCTTAAACTCCCACTAGGACTCCCACATAGTCGACCACAGATCAAGTCATGGACTCGGCAGCTTAAACTCCCACTGGGCATGTATGCATGGGTGCCCAAGATCCCCAAAGGAGAATGGAGGAGAAGGGATTGCGGCATGACCATTCCCCCCTGGGGGTGATTTCTCACTTTCTGTCTTTCTGTCTCTCTCTGTCTTTTTGGGGAGCAATAGAAAAAAAACTCTCAAATAAAAAAGTGGAAATAGAAATAAATGACTGAGAATGGAAGGAAAGGATGTGAGTTGTTAATAGAAATAGACACTTCTAGACCCACCTATCACTATCTAGACTTCAATTCCTATCTCTCCACATGGTCATATATATTTGATTTCAATTTCTAAAACACAACCTGAGCTCATGGCTATAGAAAGTGGCTTGACCATTAAGGGCACTTTGGCAAAAGTATATAAATACTAGACCTAACCCACATATTTTTGCCCAGTACAAGTAAGAACTGGGATTTATTATAGATCAGATTTCAGAAGCTGAGACTGGGGAAAAGCTTGAGGTGGAATAACTTTGTTCAGAAGTGAGAGATTCCCTTTTGGGAGCCAGCAGTTAGCGTAATGGCTATGTCGCTGGACTCCCACGTAGTCGACCGCGGTTTGTGTCCCAGACCCAGTGGCTTAAAACTCACGCCGGGCGCATGTGCATGTGTGCCCAAGATCCCAAGAGGAGAATGGAGGAGAAGGGATTGCAGCATGACCATCCCCCCTGGGGGGTGATTTCTCACTTTCTGTCTCTATGTCTCTCTGTGTCTGTCTGGCGAGTGCACGCGCCCTATAGCAAAAAACCTCTCCAAAAAAAAAGAAAAAAAAGAAGTGAGAAATTCCCTTTAGAGAAAAAAGAAGCTCTGCTACTAACTGTTACGCACCCTATAGCGAAAACCTCTCCAAAAAAAAAAGAAAAAAAAAGAAGTGAGAGATTCCCTTTAGAGAAAAAAGAAGCTCTGCTACTAACTGTTTGCAAACAACTAGTAAAGTGTTTATATAAACAAACTCAAGTATATAACTATATCTTCATCCAAGTAAGAGGTAGCACAGGATTAAAGAATCACTGAGTGAGAAGGATTGCAGTTTTCTTATTCAGAGTACCCTAAAGTTTGACCATTTATTTGCTGCCTTTTCATGTTAACCTTATTAGTATCCTTGTTTTACTACTTAGTTTTCTTTAAATCAACTCATTTTTAAAAGTAAATGTCCATTTTAGCCTTTTTTCAACAATAACTATAAAAGCACGGACTCATTTTTCTGCTTTTTCTAATACACATATTTTAAATGAATATGTAATCATTAAAATTTAATTTTATGAATAAACTCTCTATGTGCTCCCTAAAATCATCTTGTGAACCACACTAAGGTCAATGTCGAAATGATTCACTAGGCTGGGCTACAGGTGCCAGGTTAATCACTGAAAGAGCACCTCGGAAGTTAGTTTTAAAACACAGATTATCTATCCCACCCCGAGAGAGTCTACTTTAGTAGATACCATGTAGTTCCAGGTAATCTTTTCTTTTTTTGAGAGGTTTTTGCTATAGAGCACGTGCGCTCACCAGAAAGACAGAGACAGAGACAGAAAACGAGAAATCACATCCAAGGGTGTGGGGACACGTTTAAGAGAGAGAGTCTGAGGTGTGGGGACATGCGCTGAGCAAACACCCCATGCTCTTTTGGGGTTTGGCAGATCTTTGTAACTTGTCTTTCCTTAACCTTGGTGGCAGACAGAGCAAGGGTGGAAATTACTAGGGGCACATCTGATGGACTTCAAGAAACATCTTGACCCCAATTAGTAAAGTCCAATCCCTGCTCTGCATCTGAAAGGTTCTTTAGACTTCTCTGGGTGTGGTGGTGCACTCCTTATGGAGAAGTTCTTTAGCTCCTTCCCCACACCTAACAGCTAGTTCTCTGCATTAGAAAGGAAGATGAGATTTACTCTAGATGGGATTACCACCAAGGGATACACCTTGCCCAGGGTATGACTAATCCCTTATAGATTTGTTAACTGCTTCTCATTGTCTGTAACCTGGCAACTAATCCATGAAGTGTCATGAAACATATATGTGTAATGTCTCCTAGTACTATAAATAAAGACGTCCAGTTCATCTGGGCGGCACAGGTTGCTTGGGCTACCTAGGCTCAGGCTGCCTGTGTCCATTTCCACTCTATCTTTTTGTCTCATCTTTTCTGCTTCTTCCATAATAGCGCCAAGCCCTGGGGCGGACGCTGACACAAGGGGGATGGCCACACCACAATCCCTTCTCCGTTCTCCTCTCAGGATCTTGGGCAGGCATGTACACACACCCGGCATGAGTTTAAACCACCAGGTCTGGGACTTGAACCGCGGTCTACTACATGGGAGTCCAGTGACATAGCCATTACGCCAACTGCTGGTACCCCAGGTAATCTTTTCTTGCTTAGTTTTTGCTTTCTAATTTTTAAACAAATTCCTCTGGGGATTCTGGTGAGCAGCTGGTTAGACAACAACTGATTTAATCTAGCTGTACCTGAAAGGATTATTTATTTTGATTATTTCACTATATAAAGAATACTAAATGTTTGGAAAGAGTCTGTTTCAGAGTACATTCTCTACAATCGTGAGTTACTATTACTTAGCTCTTAGTAACCTATTACTAGACATTTTGTATTTACCTCTGATCTGAAGACAGATTAACTTCAGGATAAGGTTGAAGGGAAAAGGGTCATAGACCAAGAAGAACTTTGGCCTCTTTGTGTTAACAGACACACAATAGCATCCTCCAACCCTTTCTAAATCAGATCTGACCTCCAGGCAAGGCTTGAGGGCAACCATTGACAAATCCTTCATGACTCCTTCCACCTGCCCTGTCTAGCTGTATACACATCAACCTCTTATACAACAGGAGGTTATAAGGCCTGTGCCACTGAACTTGTGAAAGCCAGATAGTCTTTGTCACAAGCATTTCTCATGCTACCCATCTAGCCAGACCACCCTTAGTAAATGTTAAATGTGATTGGTTCTTTTTATCTGAGTGGGCGTGATTACTTGAATGTGTGTAAACCTCTTCCAGAGAGAACGAAATAACTTTCATATAGTAGTCCTGCCCAAGAAGCTTGATCAGTTCTGGGTATCATATTCAAAGTGGGGCAATAAGACACTAGAGCAGGCAATTAGAACAGTGAGAAGACCTACATTCGTATCAATTATAGAATAATGGTAGACACTAATGATGTTTGGCTCAGAGAAGAGCATATTTAAGAATGTTAGCATGTATTTTTTCACAGACTGGATGGAACAAAATGAGAAAAGGCCATAAAGTGAGAAAAAAGCTTCACACTGTCAAGAAACATAAAAATGGCTGATATGATGAGTACATCATGAACAAAGTCATAGTGGTTCAGGATGACATTGAGATAAAGAGATACCAGATGGTACAGAGCAATAGAAATAAGTTTAGATTTTAATCTAAGTGGGATTTAAAAAAAATTAAAGGTATGGACAGCCTTATAGCAAGGTATGACATAATACAGTTTGTTTAAAGAAGATAACACTTCCATTGTGTGAGTAACCTAGTTTGGAGGCTGTTACGGTCATCTGGCATAATCATAATTATCTAACATCTTCTGGTCATTATAGAAGAAAGAACAGTTTTATTCTGAAGACACCCACAGGACAGTCAAAAGTTAAAGGAAAGCAGATGCCAACCCCACCTCATAACAATCAGAGTTGACACAGAGTAAAATGCGCTCTCCAGTGGTAATAAGCGCCCTACCATTGGGAGTTGTATTGGTTAGCTAGAGCTGGGTGACAGTCTCTCAACTGAGTGACTTTTCTGTTTATAGGTTTGGCAGTTGGTTCTACCTATATGGGCTTGGCTGGATTGATTTTGGCTGAGCTCACATTGTATTTCTAACTTCAGGCGTAGATTTACTGAAGGATGATTTGCCTAAAATGGCCTTTGCTGGACAACTCAACCATTCTCCACGTGGCCTCATATCTTCAAGCATGATATTTACTCAATGTACCATTCTTAAAGTAATCATAGAAAAGCCAAAGAGAAGTAAAAACTTACAACTATTTTTGTCACAATTCTGTCTGCATCAATTTTGCTGACATCTTATTGGCCAAAGCAAGTCATATGGCTAAGCCCAGAGACAAAGTGGAAGGAGACTATAAAGTTAAAGTGTAAAAGACATGGATTACAGAGGGGCCATTAATTGGAGCCCTCAGCACAATCAATATACCACACATATGTTGAAGAAACTGAATGAGCACTTCCATGAGGAGAGTTTGTAGAGTGGACTAGAAGGGGTGACCTTTATGAGAACTTGTCATACCTTACTACTCTATTTTGGAAGAACAAACAGGTTATCAAACATGGGAAGTTGTATGGAGAAAAAGAGTCACAACAGAACCTATGTACCAAGACTATGCAGTAATCTTTTATGGTGTGTTGCCAAGATGAGAGAATTGAAGAGAAGTCCACTCAAAGGATTGGGTCTTTTTGCTTTCTGAGGAAGTAACAGTCTAGGCTCTGGCTACTTCCTGTCTTTCCCTGAGAGTCGTTGTTTCCACTTCTCTGACAACACTGGTCTATGTGAATATCCAAGGGGCACAGGGATGGCCTCATTGTGTTTTATTCGCTGATACTTAAGCTGCTAGATCATCTTAAGAGGATATTAACTGAAAGAGGGGAAAGAAAGAAAAAAAAAAAGAAAAAAAACAGCTGCCAAAGAAACCACTCTACTCCAGGTCTGAAGCTCATTTCTAAATAAAGATATTAACTCATAGATGAGGATAAGGGTTTGGACCCAACTGAAGCTGACTCACTGAAACCAAGAGAATTAAACACATACACACATATTCAGGCATTCACATAAAGTATTTAGAATTCAAATTTTAAAGGGCTAGGAATATTGAAAATGTAAAATAAAACCAGCCATAACTGTTACTAGAAATAAAGTTTGCATCTTGCTAGCAAATGTGGGCTATAAAAATTCCACATTTTTGTGGTCTGGTTGAGGGCAAGACTATTTCCAGAGCTTCACACAGAGATGCAGACATCCATACAATACATACACATAAAACACACACACAGGCACCTATAAATTCACCTGTACAATAGCACAATATAAAAATATTTGCATAAAAGTGTATATTTTGTACATCAGCAATTATGTTCATCCATATATTTTCACAGACACATTCATAAATAACCAAACCCACAAACCCAGATATCGCCATGATAAAAATAAATGAATACATACTTAAAAATAAATACCAAAAAAAATAGTTTATTTGAAAACATTAATAGAAAGGCCCTTATCAATTTGGAGATTCCTCAAAAATCTACAAATAGAACTACCATATGATCCAGCAATCTCACTCCTTGGTATCTACCCAAAGGACAGAAGAATTATTCATCGGAAAAGTGCTTGCTCATCGATGTTTATTGCAGCACTATTCACAATTGCTAAGACATGGAACCAACCCAAATGCCCCCGAACAGATGAATGGATTGAAAAACTGTGGCACATATACTCTATGGAATACTATTCAACCATTAAAAAAAAAAAAAAAACCTGGCTTTTGACAGAAAGTGGAAGAATATGGAAGATCTACTGCTGAGTGAAGCAAGCCAGGCTATGAAGGAGAGACATTGTATGTCCTCGCTTAATATATACCGAGTGTCTGTACTCTATGCCTGAAACTGATTGACTAAAGGATATACAAACACAGTAAATGGGTGTAAATACCAGATACAGTTTGTGTGAAAGAGTAGGGCCTGAGGAAGGACATTTAAAAGAAAAATACAGAGGCAAAGCATTGATGGGACAAAGAAATGTGATATGATCTGTTGAAGCTATTTTATAGTTTAATCAACTGGACTAGGGAGAAATGTTCACCTAAAGAAATATTCACTTTGTAAGCTAAATAATGTGATTAAAAGCATAAAAGAAAATGAAATTAAAAAAAGAAAAAAAAAAAAAAAAAGAAAGAACTTTATATACACAGAGACCCCCCAAACACAGAGGCACAGTCTCAGGGATGCACACATAGTCAAAATGCAAACACATCTCATTTCATTAACATATCACTGAGTGAAGAAAACACAGAGGGCGGCCGGCAGAGGGTGTGGTGGTTAAGGGCACTGGATTCCCACATGGTTGACTGTGGTTCAAATCCCAGGCCTGGCAACTTCTTTCTCATTTTCCTCTCTCTCTCACTCACTCTCACTCTGTCCTTCTCTGTTCAAATTTAAGTGAATGAATAAATAAATAAATAAATGTTAAATAAAATAATTCTTAAAAGAAAAAAAAAACAGAAAGGAAGAGACACACATGTTACAGCACTCACATGCATATAAACATACATATACATACATACATATGCCCATTCACCTAAGCACTCTATAACATAAGGCCATGGATGATCTGGTCCCTAACTCTCCAATGTAACTGAGTACCACTGACTCTTCTCCGGCCAGCTCCCCTTCCATGCCAAGAACTTTCTAAATTCTTTCTTGTTCCAATGCCTTTGTACATTCTACTCCATAACTCCTCACACAGGTGACTCTTATCCTTCAGGCCTCAAGTTCAAAATCACTTCCTGAGTGAGTTCTTCCCCAGCCACTGCTATCATACACATAGGCTACTTAATTTCATCATATCATATACCTTGTTTGGGTTCTGACAGCACTTATTATGATTTTTGAAATTACACATTTTTATGTGATGTTTTGGTCGGTCTCTCCCACTAGACTGTAAAAGTCACGTCTGCTACACTCATAATCTTTATCACGAGTCCAGCACGGTGCCTGGCAAACAGTGGGCACTCGGTACTTATCTATTGAATACACAAATTGCTTGGATGGAAGCCAATACATAACATGTTCTGAAGCCAGATACAACAGGGAAATTCTGGCAAATAATGAAAACCACACCACACTTATCCTATCCTAGGAGCAAATTATCTCACTTTAGGAGCAAATGATCTATAGATTTATTTACTAATTTCTGAGGATTGTTGATTAAGGACCTTTCCTGGAACATTTGACATTGTATGAAACACATAGAACTTCTTTAAGGGTTCTAAGTCAGGGATGTAGGATCCCTTCACCACAGAGATGCAGACATGGGCAGTTGGAAGTTAGTCAGAGCACAGGAAAAGATGAGAACATGGGCAGGGCACCAGTGGTCTCTGCTGCCAACCTCCAAGATGGATTATCTTAACTAAAGAGAAACAACAGAGAGCATGTCTATGTGAAAGGGGATTTTCGATGACTGTAGATGACAGGAGAAAGTACTCTTTAGCCGGCAGTCCTGCCCAAGGTAAACAGACCCTAACAGGCACCAAAGAAAATGGCAATACCCAAACCGAAGGGATGAAACCACTATAGCTAGGCTTTAGCTAGGGCTGGCTCCTGGCAAGCCGATCCCCAAAGGGAGACAAGACAGCTGTTAAAGATATAACATCTCAAACTTGGAAAGTCCCAGGTTCTTTTGCATATAAGACTGGTCTGGCGCAGGTTGGGAAGTCCTGTGGTTGGGGCCGTGTTCTGCAAACAACTCTGAGCCTTTGAAATACATGTGCAAAGAAAGAGTCACTCAGGGACAGAAAATGTAACACATTCAGCTGGTCTTGAGACACATGGTGTAAAGCAAACCTCATGACAGGGAAGCCGGCAGCTATATCTGCTGCCTCTTTGTTCCTTGTCCACTCACCATACCCCCTGCCTACGACACTGGTTCTGATGCCAAGTATCAAGGCCAGGGGGTGTTTTGTTGTGCTAACAGAAATAGAAATCAGGTCTTAGTCATTTTACAATGGGTGCTAGTCATCACCAGAGTCACAGAGTGGGTCAACTGTTCAGATAGCCCACATTTATAGGCTGAACTACTCAAAATGCTAATGTCCTGCTGAGAGTATGCACAGGAAAAGATGTCCACTTGAGACAGGCTCTTCTACTCATATTGACTTGCCATATGTAAGAACAAGGCATAGATAAATGACAATTGAACTCTCTTACAAAAATTCATGTAAGGGAACCAGCAGTTAGTGTAATGGCTATGTCACTGGACTCCCACATAGTTGACCGTGGTTCACGTCCCGGACCCGGTGGCTTAAAACTCACGCCAGGCACGTGTGCGTGCGTGCCCAAGATCCCGAGAGGAGAATGGAGGAGAAGGGATTGTGGCGTGACCATCCCCCCTGGGGGGTGATTTCTCGCTTTCTGTCTCTATGTCTCTCGCTTTGTGGCGAGCGCACACGCCCTATAGCGAAAATCTCTCCAAAAAAAAAAAAAAATTTCAGATGGTATAATGGTTACATCACTGGACTCCCACATAGTCGACTGCGGTTCAATTCCTGGACCTGGTGACTTAAAACTCATACTGTGTGCATGTATGTGCACACCCAAAATCCCAAGGGAATAAAGAAGGAGTGTGATCTTCTTCCCAGGGGGGTGATTTCTCACTTTCTGTTTCTTTGGCTCTCTCTCTGTCTCTCTAGTAAGCGCATACACCCTATAACAGAAATGTCTCAGAGGGGAAAAAAAAAAAAACCTCCTCGTTGGGACCAGTGGTTAGCATAATAGCTATGTCACTGGACTCCCATGTAGTCGACCACAGTCTGAATCCCGGACCCAGTGGCTTAAACTCACGCCAGGCATGTGTGCGTGCATGCCTAAGATCCCGAGAGGAGAATGGAGAAGAAGGGATTGCGGCGTGGCCATCCCCCCTGGGGGGTGATTTCTCGCTTTCTATCTCTCTGTCTCTCTCTGTCTGTCTGGCAAGCGCACGTGCCGTATAGTAAAAACCTCTAAAAAAAAAAAAAAAAACCTCCTCCTGTAAGAAACTCATGAAGTCCAGTTCCTGAGAAAGAGAATCTTTCTGTAGAACCTACTGTGAACAACGAAAAATGGGTCTCATGGCTGAATGCCTCTGACCTATGATCCACTTTCCACCACCCTGTCACCAACATCACCTTGCTATCCCAGTAAAGCACTCACAATAGGCGCTCTGGGTCAGTGAATCTCTACATACGGGGCCAGAAGTATTTCCATGGCATCACTTAAGACTTGAAAAAATGCAAAAGTTTGGGACCCAGCCCAGGCGTACTGAATCAGAAATTTTTGTAAGTGGGTCCCCATCATCTGAGTCTTAACAAGCTCTTCAGCTGGTTGTGCTGCCTGCTGAAGCTGGAGAAACACTAGTCTAGATTGATAAGTGGAATCCCCCTGCTTCCATCCCCTTCATCTCTCACACACCCAAATAATGCTGCTGCCTTGGGGAAACCAGACAGTAAGGCCTTACATTTCCAAGGAGGCTGTATTTCAAAGTTTACACATGAGTCAGATGTGCTTTGTTTTATTGAAAAAAAAGTATTGGCACCTCTGGAGATGACTGTTCTTTTCCCAGACACTGTTGAATGTCCCCTGGATTGCATATACCCAGCCAAGATCAGAGCCTTGCACAGCCAAGACAGTTCCATCTCCAAAAATGTCTGAAGTCCTTTACTCAGTAGTATTTTATTTAAATAAAATTAATATAAAATACCAATCATGGGGACCAGCAGTTAGTGTAATGGCTATGTCGCTGGACTTCCATGGAGTCGACCATGGTTTGAGTCTCAGACCTGGTGGCTTAAACTCACACTGGCGCATGTGCATGTGTACCCAAGATCCTAAGAGGAGAACGGAGGAGAAGGGATTGCGGCATGACCATCCCCCCTGGGGGGTGATTTCTTGCTTTCTGTCTCTCTCTCTCTCTCTCTCTGTCTTTCTGGCGAGCGCATGCACCCTATAGCGAAAACCTCTCCAAAAAAAAAAATATACCAATCATGTAAAAATGATTATAGATAACAGTAAATTTACATAAGCCCATGTAATCCCTACCCAGATCAAGAAACAAAATATACATAGCACCTAAAGTTCATTGTGATCTCTTTCAATTCATTTATAATAATTAACAACATTTTTTTGCATCTCCTACCATCAATTAGTTTTTCCTGTTTTAAACTTTCATATAAAAGAAATCTTTGTGTCTACCTTCTTGCACTCAGTATTATAATTAGGAGATTCATTACATATTATAAGAGTATGAGTGTTCCAAAAACCCCATATCCCCATATCCTTGCCAACATTTAGTATGTCTTCTTGTGAATTCAGTTTGAATTTTACTAATGACTAATGAGGTTAAACAATTCTTCAGGAGCTTATTGGTTATTGGGATATCCTCTTTCCTGAAAGACCTGTTCAAGTTTTATGCCCATTTTCCATTGGGTTATCTGTCTTTTTTTTTTTTTTTTTTTTTACTGAATGAGAAGGAGACCTCATAGATAAGGTCCCCTTGTTGAATCTATGTAATTTAAATATCTCTCGCTCTGTTTCTTGCATTTTGATTCTCTTGATGGTATATTATGATGAACATGAGTTCTTAATTTTAATTAAGACCAATTTAATAATCTTTCCTTTTATGGGTAGTGCTATCTTTTTTACCCTAAAGTCATGAAGATATTCCCAAATTTATTTTTATGAGGTTTAATTGTTTTTACCTTTTACATTTAGATCTACAATGCATCTAGAAATGTTTGTGTATGTTGTTATACAGCTCCAAACTCTTTTTTCCCCATATGACTATCCAACCAACCCAATAGTACTTACTGAAAGGAAAATCATTCTGCATTGCAAGACAGTATCACCATTATTATAAATCAAGTGGACATATATGTCTGGATCTATTCTAGCTCTCTATTTGTTTCACACATATTTCATCTGGTGCCAATACAACCCTGCATTAATTACCCTAGATTTGCAATTATTATTTTTAATTTTTACCCTGCTTTATTGAGGTATAATTGACAAAACTGTATATATTTACAATGTATAACGTGATATTTTCATGTATGCACACACTGTGACATGACTGCCACAATCAAGTTAATTAACGTAGACTTCACTTAGTTATTGTGTGTGTGTGTGTGTGTGCATGTGTCTGGTAAGAATATTTATTATCTTATGATCTACTATCTTAGCAAATTTCAAGTGTATAATACATTATTCTTAACTATACTCATTATGCTGTATAGTAAATCTCCAGAATATGTTCATCCTTCCAAAATAAAACTTTGTACCCATGACTAATATCATCTCATTTTTACAACCTCCCACACACAGCCACCGTTATACTCTCTGCTTCTATGAGTTCAACTTTCTTAGAATCTACATGTAAGTAAGATCATAAAGCATTTGTCTTTCTGTACCTCGCTTCTTTTTTCACTTACCATAACACCCTTCAGGTCCATTCATGTTGTTGGATAGGATTTCTTTCCTTTTTAAAAACTGAATAGTATTCCATTGTGTATAAATACCTACATGTGTATGTATTTTTTTATCCATTCATCCATTGATCGACACTTATATCGATTTTGTATCTTTGCCACTCTGAATAATGCTGCAATTATCCTAGGATATCAATGTAAATATCTCTTTGACATAACTGATTTTATTTCCTTTAGGTACTTAGTAGTGGAATTGCTGGATGTTATAATAACTTGTTTTGTTTGTTTGTTTGTTTAATTTCCTAGAGGGCTTGTGCATACACCAGAGAAAGGCACAGAAAGATAGAGAAAAAGAAAGTGAGAAAGACTCTCTAGAGGCATAGTCATGCCATAATCCCTTTCCTCCATTTCTCCTTTCATAATTTTGGGCACATACACACACATACACGCACACATTCAGTATCTTTTTTAAGCCACCAAGTCCAAGACTCAAACCACATAGTCAGCCACATAGGATCCAGCTGCCTTAGCCACCACACCACCAGCTAGCAAGCAATTTTTCAGCCTGCCAGTAATTGTCATCAGTTTTATTGAACAATGAGATGCCAGTACAAAAGAAAAAATGTAAGAGGATTTAATAATTACTGAGCCTATTGTCCAACAAACACTAGCTAAGCATTTTACATAAATTTCATCTAAAAGAAAACGAAACACTATATGGCAACATTAATATTGTTTTTTCCAAAGGCTGAAAATGGATTTCAGAAATGCTAAGTAACTTACCAAAATCACTTATCTGTCTGCATGCACATCATAAATATTACTATATATGATGCTTCTTAGTCTATTACTGCTACTATAGACACCCACAGTGAATTCCAACAGTGGCAACTACAAGGGCTGAGTACTGAGTTCCTTTAAGAAATCCAACCTAATCCTGAACACAACCCTGACTTCTCAGTTAAATAAAACACGAATCTGAACTTTAATTCTTTTTTATTTTCTTAACACATGATGGAGAGCAAGTGTGTATATAGGAAAGCGGGAGAGACAGAAGCACCCTCGGCAGATCTTATGCTGACAGCCCACCTCCCCAGTCTTCCAGTGATCTTTTCCCAGCCCTCCAACTCATCAAGATCTTGGACATATATGCTTGTACCACTGTGATTCCAAGCTGACTCAGGAATCAGAACCCATAGTCTCACAGTAGCTTCTAGCACTGCAGTTCAGTTTACTACCAACTGTACCAGCAGGTTGGTCTTGAACTTTAATTCTTAATTCATCCTAATTCTACCTGTAAATTAATACATTAAGCCCAATAGAACTAGGTAGGGCACTAAACCCAGCAACAAATCATCCTTATTGAAAACTTAAAACTAATCTTGGTTATAAGCAAGAGTCAAGAGATTTTCTTGACTCCACTATGTCCTAGACCAAAAACAAACTCCAAACTAACCATAATTTTGAATAAATATATCATCACCTTTAAACTATACCCTTCATCAAACTAAGCTCTGCTCCCCTCAACCAAAAATAGCTATGGGCTCCATCATTTATAATAGCTCTGATCAACAGGTAGGTAATGGCTAGTTAGAGTGATATATTGAGAAGTACAGTTGTCCCTTGAATCTACTACCACACTGAGTTTGAACTGCATGAGTACATTTATATACAGATTTTTTTCAATAAATATATTGGAAAGTCTGGAGAGATTTGCAACAACTTGTCTTGAATAGCATGGCTAAAAACAACCCATAAAGCCTAGAAATTTAAAAAAACAAAAAGTCAAGTTTGCCATGAATGCATAAAATATACATAGATATTACTTTATTATTTATTACATAACAATTATAGAAAGTTAAAACTTATGCAACACTTACGAACTATCCATGGCCTCATTTATAGAGGAAAGAAACATAAACAAAAATAAAGATGCAGCATTAAATCATAACTGCATAAAACTGTTGTACATGCTGTACTTCTATAATAATTCTATAGCCACGTCCTATTGAGCTTAAGTCTTATAAGCATCTACTTGTTTTTAGAGTGTGTGCCTGCTTGCCACAGAGAGAGACAGAGAAAGAGAGAGAGGGAAAGTGAGAAAGCACCCTCCATGGGGTATGGTCATCCCATAATCCCTTCTCCATTTCTCCCTCCTTTCAGGATTTTGGGTACCCATGCACATGTATCCTAGGCTGACTGATCAGGGATTCAAACCACACAGTCGGCCTTGTGGGATCCACTGCCTTAACCACCACACCACCAACTGACCCATGAGTATCCGTTTAAAATCCCATGACATTAGTCATCTCTGGCTGAACAGTTCATCTCTGCAGAAAATTGCACATTGCAGTAAAAAGTGATCTCTCATGATACTCAACATATTTTTCATCACATTTCGTGCAATACCTTGACTCCTGACTAACACCATGGGAATCACCATATTTTTATTTTTTTAAAAGTTTATTTCCATGAGTCATAGAGTACCCCCACCTGAGTCCTGATGCCACAGTCTACCTCCAACTTTCAGCCAGCCCTGAACCACAGGCACACGTGTGCCTGGTGTACTCAGAAAGGTCTCAGGAGTCAAATTACAAACCTTCCCATGTGGGACTGCCTTGCAACGCATTGTGTTTTACCCATACACCAACATCTGACTCATCTTTTCATTTTTGATGCACAGTATTGGTAATATTTTTTAACATCTACAGTGTTTTGTATCATGTAAGACAATATGAGAAGTACCAACAGATGATTCCTCCTATAAACAGAAAATGTAAACCTACAGTATTAAAAAGTATATTACAGTACAATAAATACAGTTTTCTTCCTTACAATTCTCTTAATAACATTACTTTTTTATCTTACTTTATAATACCTTACTTTATAATTACAACTACTTGGTAATATCAATAATACATGTAACATACAAAATATGTGTTAATCGACTATGTTATTGATAAGGCTTTCAGTCCAGAGTGGCCTATTAGTAGTTAAGTCTGAAAGTAGTTAAAAGTTCTGTGCAGATATTTGACTGCACACAAGTTATGATTTTGATAGGCACCCCTAATCCTCATGTTTCTCAAGGGTCAACTATATCCTATACTCACATCTAGGTTCAGTGAGCATTAGTATTTAAATCATGTAGTAATGGCGGCCTGAATGAAGGATTGAAGAAGGGAAAAAGCTGTCATGTATTTGTCAACTCTTTTCTTAACCCTACTTCTAAGCTGCTTAACCCCAAATTTCAACCCTAGCTTATACAGCAATTAGCATCCAAAATCCCACCCTGGAATTTTGAAGGGTCACAGGCAAAGTTCCTTCACTATCACCCCAAACCCATTGCCGAAAGATAAATTTGACTTGCTTCCAAAAAATTTAGTTGAACCACATTAAAAAAGATATTTAACCATTTTGACCTACAAAAATGTTACTTTCATATGGTTCAACCTAGTAATTTATGCTTCCCAGACCAAGCTCCCTGACTGAGATGGCACAGAAGAATACAACAGACGAAATTTCAATCCTACTAAAGTGAAAGATTTTTTTTTAATTGCTATCCCTCTTCTTGATGTGGTAAGAGCTATAGGGGCAAGGCCAGAACTCAAGAAAGTAACATCTGGATGGAGCAGGAGGGATTAATTTTTCTGTGGTTTTGTGATAGATTACCAAATAGAACTTCAAGACTCTTAGACAAAAAAAAAAAAAAGAAAGAAAGAAAGAAAGAAAGAAAGAAAGAAAGAAAGAAAGAAAGAAAGAAAGAAAAAGAGAGAGAAACAAAAGAAAAGAAAACCCTTCTTCCTCAGCCCTTAGGTTCCCCGCTCTACTCTCTTCTCCCTACCTCCCCACCACCCCCTACCCCCCACCCCACCCTGCTCCCG
>NW_006159579.1:6869727-6894081 GCF_000334495.1 Tupaia belangeri chinensis | reverse complement strand
CCCTACCCCCCACCCCACCCTGCTCCAGCATCCTATAGAACCCACCTCTTCAGAGCCTGGTTCTAGTTCTCTAGGGACTTAGAGGAGTCATGTTACATCATCTGGAATTCCCCAGCAAGTCTATCTGGTTTTCATAATGTTTTCATTTTTAGAATCAGCTCTGTGGCTGTTTCAGGATTCACAAGAGAATTATTGCAAAATAGAGCCCTTAATTTGGGGGAATTGACTGCCCATGCTCAAATGAGGAAGCCTTCAAAGCCTTCAAAGCTGAAGCTCCCATAGACTAGGAATAACTTAAATATCCACAAAAGGAGTGCAGTCAAGTAAACAAAGCTAAATTCATACAGTGTAATGGCATGCAACACTAAAAAATAAAAGTAAGGAAGCATTGTATGTACACACACAGAACTTCAAAACATCTTGTGGAATAAAAAAATTACAATGTGAGTCAATACATAGGGTGGATTGCGTGGGTATGTGTATGAGTGTATATACATGTGTGCATGTGTGAGTAAATATATACAAAATATCTAGAAAGAGAATTACCAAAATCATGAAAATGATCATTTCTGGTCATGAAAGGTACTAGAAAGGAGAATCAAGGAGGACTTTGAAGGTATCTGTAACACTTGATTTTTTTTAATGAGAATATATTCTCGTTTACCTGCACAAATAAAAATAAACAATTTTTAAAGTCTTTAAACATTTTTTTGCATCAGCCTAAAGTTAAGAGCTGTCCTAGTTTGGCTTCCCCAGAAGCCAACCATGAAACAAAGGCTCAAGGGCAGTTTTTTACTTAGGGAATAATCTTGGGAAATGCTAATAAGAGTAGAGAAATAAGAGGAAAGAAATAGCAACCAATGAAGTGTGTATTAGCAAGCTAGTTCCCACTGTGGGCAAGTGAAACAAAATCTTAACAGAGAACTCTGAGAGTTAGTGTAGCACATACATTTCAGAGTTATCCCACCTGAGGGGCAAGGGAGCTGCGGTATTTATACATCAAATTCCACTATGCATTGGTTGACGGTTGCTCCTGAGGAACATAAATTTTTTGGAACTTTTGACCTGCCACACAGCTGGGCCAAGTGGACCCTGGTGGCCAGAAGAAACCTGTAAGTAAACAAATGAAGGAGCTAGCAATTGAAAGTTGGGCTGGGCATGCACTTTAGTAAGATTACTGTAATGTATAATACACCAACAACATGTACAGAGCTACACCTTTACCCCTCTCTTACCCTTTATTGTTCAAGCTGCACCTACAGTTCTTTCTGGGTATCTGAGCTGGGTTTAACTTTCCAGAAATAAAGGAACCTCTGAGCAAGAGAGAGTTTCAAACTCTATGGCTAGAGTTTTACATGGCTGTCATCTCCCTGCCCAGGAAATCCAGTCAACCAACCTCCTTGACTTTCATAGACAGTCCTATGTCTCAATTTCCCTAACAGAAAGGGAGACATGACATAGACAAAACATTCTTCTTCTTCAGGCCTTGACTACAGCGAAGTTTGATGGCAAAAATCAATAATGACTAAAGGTCGCTTTCTATACAATTCAGCCATCCAAGTGACTATATAAGATGGCGATTTAAAATCTAGACTCGGTACCAGTAGATGGTGTGATGGTTATATAGCTGGACTCCCACATGGCTGACTGCAGTTCGAGTCCCAGGCCTGGCTGCTTCAAACTCACACTGGGCGTGTTGGGCATATGTGCATGCCCAAAATCCTGCGAGGAGAATGGAGGAAAAGGGATTGCAGTGTGGCATCCCCCATGGGAGGGGGAGGTGATAATTTCTTGCTTTCTATCTCTCTCTTTCTGTCTCTTTCTCTAGCAAGCACACACACCCTATAGCAAAAATCTCTCTAAAAAAAATCTAGACTCAAACCAAACTTTTTCTGGTTGCACAAGGTAGACAAGCCACTATCTCTCTGAGTCTCATCTATGAAGTTCACAAAGTAAGAACACCTATGGGATGAGCACTTGCATACTTAGAAAACATGCATAAAGCACTGAGCACAATTCCTGGCACATAATTGATATTCAACCAATGTCAGCTGGTCCAAAAGCTGAAGTGTTTTAAATGTGTTTTAAACACTTGTGCTTTTCCCAACTTTGTTCTTGGAGCTGTGGAAAAGAAACAGCTGGTCCAAAAGCTGAAGTGTTTTAAATGCATGTAACACTTGTGCTTTTCCCAACTTTGTTCTTGGAGCTGTGGAAAAGAAACAAAGAGAAAAATCTCCTCTCTTCAAGCAGCAGTAGCATGTCCTCATGCGTCACGCAGCTAGGAGTCCTCAGACAAGAAGTCATTTCCCTTAGGCCTTGGAGAGGCTGCCGCCAGGAACACAGAGCCGGAGCCCAAACTAGAAACTGAAAGGGAGAGGGGACAATCTGTGTCTCTGTAACCTTGGGTAGCAGGAAAATGCCCTCAGGCCACTCTCATGCCCAGCCCAACTAATCCAAGTGCAGCAAGCCTACTTTTATTGACCAGCCTGGCTCTGATTTAAATTTCAAACAGCCCACAGTTTTATTCTTTCCTCACTCTCCCTGAAAGCTAACCATTATGGATTTTACAGGTCTCGGAGCCCTCAGCTCACACACTCAATTTACACAATCTTTGCATAAGGAAAAGGCAGTCGATGCAAACTGAATTAATTGTAATTGACCATAATATGCTTACAGAAATGCCAAGGAGGTTTCATTAGTAGATAAGCCCCAAAGTATCTGCCAGATGATTTACATCTGCATGAACACACTGCATGGCCACAGTTAATTACGAGACCTGCCACAGAAGGTGCTTCATCAAACCCTGGCAGAAGCCTTCCGAGGGCCTGTGACACCTCCAGGGACCGACACATCTTGACTCGCTTCCTGTGAAGAGCTTTGAAGTCACTGCCCGGGATGAGAGAGAGCCAAGTTGTGCCTACAGGGTTCAGGTTGGGCCCGTTCACTCCCCTACCCTCTGTCTTTCTCCTTCTCTCCCTTATTGCTGGTCCATCCTCCTTCATCCCACAGCCTGTCCTTCATCAAATTATCATTACTAAGGTTGGCATTGAACTTGTGCCCTGGTTTAGATAAGAGACTTGCATTCCTTTATTCTTTTTGTAGCAAGTATTTCCCACATGTCTCTTATGTGACAGCGTTGTGCTATGGGATACAGCACAGACCATAGCATGGATCATTCAATCTAATGGTGAACGGAAGACTGAATAAGTAAGCACATGAGTGTCAAAAGGGTGATAATTGGATAAACATAGATGATGTGATAGTAGAAGGGAAATGGGGACTCTTAATTAGAGAGTGGTGAAGAAAGTTCTCAGAAATGTCAATGTCAAGCTGAAATCTAAAGCATGAGAAACACAATCCAGGTGAGTTGAGGCAACAGTGACAAAGCCAGAAGAAATAGCATGCATCAAGGCCCTATGACAGAAAAACAACTTGTATCTTTTGGGAACTGAACAAAGGGTCATCAGGCTAGAACATCCAAGTAAAGCAAGAAATGGAGAAAGGTGAAGTAGGGGAGAAGTTCAAGGGCAGAACATCCAGGACCTTCCATGCTAGGCTAATAAGGACTTTGGATTTGACTGCAGAAGAATTAGAAATCATGAAGGGGATTAAAGTGAGTTCCTTTGAATAGACTCGGGTATTTTTAAAAGTCACTGCAGCTATTAGGAGTGGAAGGAAAATATGAGGTCAGAAAATTCATGACATAATTTACTGTATTTTTCTATGCAAAAATGTGTCATAACTTTCCCACCAACCCAACAGATTCTTGGAGGGCAAAAGTGGAAGCAGGGAAAGCAGTTAGGAAGAGGCTGTGAAAACCATCTAGGTAGGATGATGTGTCCAATGGGAAGTTGGAATAAAGTCAAGTGGGGACAGGACATGGCCTCTGTCACTTGGGGGCCTGTGTCTGAGTGCCTTTCTCTGCTCAATACTTTCAACAATTAGAGATGAACCTTCATCTGGAGTCTGCAACCCCTTCTTTCCTGCACCCTCGAAAGAATCCAGTATTTCTGGGACTGACAATGACTGCTTCCTCCTGAAGTCTCTAGAACAGTGCTGTCCAATAGAAATTTAATGTAAGCTACATGTGTAACTTTAAATTTTCTAGTACATGTTTAAAATGCAAAAAGGAATTGATAAAATTTATTTTAATAGTGTATTTTATTTAGCCCAACATATCCAAAATAGCAGTATTTCAAGATGTAATCAATATAAAAATTACTAATGCGCTATTTTACCCTTTGCCATGCTAAGTCTTCAAAATTCAACATGTATTTCATACTTAAAGCACACATCATTTGTATCAGCTACATTTCAAATGTTCAATAGTCACACATAGCTACTGGCATTTATATTATCCAGTGCATCTTTGAATCTGCTTTTACCTGAACTCCTTCGCCATCTGCTGCCAACCTTTTGGAAAGCTTATTAAGAACCCTGAAGCCCATTGCAAACCTCGACTGAGAAATCACGTAATCCTGAGAACTCTACGAACATCAGATCTTCTGGTTAGCAGACCATACCACTACCATGCCCCCTGAACAAATGACCATATGATCACACAGTAATGTGATATCCGGGCTACATGACTGCAAAGCCTCATGTTTAGCAACTTTATACTCAGGCTAAAACTCCTTTAGCAAGTTGTAATTTGGTCTATAAACCCAGGATTACAATCCGACAGTTACCCGCTGACAGGGATGAGGAGCTCTATTACAGAGTTGACCTCTCAGCCTATCATTAAGTAAACCGGAAAGTGTATGCTGATGTCCTGAGGAAGATGACAGGCAGGCTGGGCCCATGAGGGCTGACCCACAGGTTCACTGTGAAGTGGGTCATGGTCACAAATGAGCATTGAGTTTGGCATAAACTGTGATATTGACACTGATACTGAGTCATCATCATAACAGCTAAAACTGATTACAGAATTTTTATAATGAGCACCCTGTATGTTGGGTACTAGCTTTTCTCTCTTTTACATATAATGAAACTAAGCCTCAGAAAGGTTCATTGACTTGCTCAAGGTCACACATCTGGAATTTGAACTCTGATTTGACTAATAGACACTCTGCTATACTGTGACAACCACTGCTGCTGCCAACATGCCTTCTCCCACTGTACAGTTAGAGCTTCCTGGGTAGCAGACACTGCGCTAAATGCTTCAGAAACATGCACCCCTTGAATCCTCAGAATAAACCTATGAGGTGGCTATTCTTCCACCTTTCTTGGAGAAATGAAGAAACTCTAACTCAGGTAGATTAAATAATTTGCCAAAAGTCAAATGATTAGCAAGAGATGGAGGCAGTCTGAAATAAGACTCTGGAGGCTACACTCTCTATCACTAAGGGGTAACTACTCTTCGTAGTAGTAGCCTTACAGCCACACAATTTTTGCAGCCACAACCCCTCCCACTACCGCTCACTGGTGGTGAGCAACAGGTGTATGCTAGGGGCTTTGGAAGCTTCATGTTCTTGACTTCTAATCTCTGCAATACCCCCAATGTAATAGTTCTTGTTATTAACCTTATTGCCTATACAAGGGAACTAAAGATAAAAAAGATTACAAGTCTTTCCCACCTACAGTTGCTAAGTATTTGAAATGAAATTTGAATCAAAATGTGTCTACCTGACCGGTACTACCCTAGAGTCACCTCATACTGTTTGTGAGAGCTAATTGTTACATTATTAGGCATTCTGAAAACTAGTAGTTAAATCCAGACATTATGAAAAACTAAATTACATAAAGAAGTTAAGAAAATTATATACATAAAAGACTGTGCTCAAAAGTCATCACTTCCAAATTACTTTATTATATATTATTGTACTATTACCTATTTTATCTGCACAGGGAGAACGCTATGTAATGATAAGCTACTGTACATCTCTTCCAATTTCTCATTCAATGACACTACATTGGTAGTTTGAACTTGTCCATGATGGGAGTGTTTACACTATGGAAATGGTAAACACTACAAATCAGGCCTTGAGTTTTTTAACAACTGGGTGCTAAACATCTACCAATCTAGAACTACATAAAACCCACATATTTTTCTGCCATATCTTGTAGTCTTACTCATCATTAAGTTCTTATCATTAATTGCCAGCAATCAGTGATCTTCTCAGCCTTCATCACTATGAAGTCATGCAGTGCCACCTCAGAGGGTGTAAATGGGTCCCCCACATGGCCCTGGCCTTCATAAGGAAAGGGGAGATGTTACCCTTTGGCAAGCACTTGCTGAGTAATGCCTACTTGGAAGAAACTCTTTCTGTTGCATCCAGTAGGCTCTCACCAAGCTGGATGCTACACTCAAAAATATTGAAGTCTTCTTGCCTTTCTGGAGAGGAGGAGAGAAGTTATCTGCAAATTCAAGATAATTCCAGTTTGAAACCAAACAGAATTTTTCGCCCTGTGTGACATATAATAAGTCATAAAAAATTATAAAATAAAAACTATATTATGACTTGAAAATATGTTTGTGACATATATTAGAGATAGGCAAATAAAAAATAGAAGATGTGGTATGTACTCATTTTAATTATATATATATATATATATATACACACATATATATATATATATATATATGAAGCACTATCATTGATCTTTCATTTTTTATAAAGTTTGCTATAGCATGTGTGTCCTCACCAAAGACAGACAGAGAGAGAGAGACAGAGAGAGAGAGAAAGTACTCCTCGGGGGAGATGGCCATGCCATGATCCCTTCTCCCTCCTTCTCCTCAGGATTTTCACATACATGTGCTCAGTGTGTTTTTAAGTCACTAGGTCCAGAACTCAAACCACATAGTTGGTCATGTGGGGTCCAGCCACCTTAACTTCCATACCACCTGCTGGCCCATTTTTAAAAACAAAATGTTTAAGAATTATTTATTAATTTAATTTGTTGTTATTATTATTACTATTTTGATTTAAACAGAAAGAGAGAGAGAAAGAAAAAGCAAGAAACCAAGCTGCCAGCTCCAGGAATCAAATCACCATAAGCCATGCAAGAGTCCAAAGCCTTGACCACCTTGCCACCTGCTAGCCACTGATTTTTAAATTTTTAGAATTTTTTTTCTTTTTCTTTTTTTTTTTGGGGGGGGGGTGCAGAGTGAGGTTAACTCCTAAGATTAGGCTTTGCCAGAACCTAGGTTATCATCTTTTCTCTATCCCTTCTGAGCAGTGGGATCATAGGCAAATCACTAAACCTCTTTGACCCTCAGTGTTCTCATCTGTAAATTGGGACAAGAGCACTATCAGTTTCATAAAGCCATTATAAGTATTAAAAGAGATAAAATGCACAGCCACATACCTGGCACATAACAAATGTTCAGTAAATATTAACTTTGATGAGGAAGAAAAGGAGAAAGAGGAGGAGGAAGAGTAGATAGAGGAATAGATAAGATATTAAATCTTAGTGTATTGCCAAGTTTCTCCCATAAAGCAACCAAAATTCTTAGCAACATGATCTTCTGTGCCCTGAGCTGTGTTTGTATGAGAAACAAGAAGTAAAGAACAGATAGCAGAGGCTGTTTTGTGGTTCCCTAAATTGAGAAGAGTCGTAAGTACAAGTCAACCTCCATCTGCCTCTACTTTCCTTGATTCTGCCCCATGTTCTTTTCATATCTAGAGCCAGAAAGCCCTCAGCTGCCCCATGTAGCCCCCAAACTGGAATTCCTTAGCTCCAGGGGCAGACTCAGCACTCTTCTGGAGCTGCAAATCAACAAGAAGGCAGGAATCAATACTGAACACACCATAAGCCCATTTCCCCAGGCTGATAAAAGTTCAGATCCAGGGCAGGTAGGGAGGATTACAGAAAAGGTTAAACCTTTCATCCTGTCTCCTTCTATCAGCCAATGTGTGCTAGATGTTTCTAACAACTGCAATTAGCCCCTTTTTAAAGTCGTAGTGGAATTTAATCAAGAAACTCCATGCCGCCTGACTTCTTAAAGCAGGCACGATGTAAGGAGCAGACTGACCATAGGCAAGAAGAACCAGCATCACAGCTATTCCTGTAGAAGCTAGGAATGTCTTCATTTTGCCTTCATTCCTATCCATATATATACAATATGCTCTTCTCACCTCTAAATGCACACAAGTCCTCATATACATATGCAAAGACAAGCACATTCACATAGCACAGACTCATACAGCTTATGTACACACACCCAGGCAGGTATCTTGGACTCACAAGCATGTATGTGCAATCCCACACACACTCACTACCCTCGTTTCATGAATGGCATCATCCACTACCTAATCCCAAGTCAGAAATATGCAAGATATTTTCAGCATCTCTCTTTTTCTCCACTTCCAACCTATCACCAAGTCCCGCTGATCCACCTTCCTCTCTTAAATAATCTTTGGAGTGCTTCTCATCATTTTCTTGATAATAGCCAATACCTGAGTCCAATCCCAAGTCCCCTTAATTTCTTTCCAGGATGACTGGATCTGCCCAATGCAGGCAGTACAAGAAGGCCCGGTGTACTAGATACAGGAGGAACTGCCAAAGACAGCATCATGGGGCAAGTGAAAGAACCAAACTGGAAACAATTTCAGAAAGAGGGAAACTGAGACCAGTAAAAGGTAGACCTCAGAGAATATATGAAAGGCAAGGAGAACACCGACCAGGATAAAAACGCTTTACTAGAAACCAAGAAAAGACCGATTTCCTAAGAGTAGCCATGTGCAAAATACCACAGGGAAGTGAAATAAGAAATCATTGAAAATTGGCCTATTGGGCTAGCCAGGTGGTATGGTGGTAAAGGCAGCTGGATCCCAGATGTCTCAGTATGTGATTCGAGTCCTAGACCTGGTGGCTTAGAAAATATGCTGGGCATGTGTACATACATGCCCCAAATCCCTAGAGAATGGAGGTGAAGGAATTGCAGTGTGGACATCCTCTCTGGGGGAGGGGGGTGATTTCTCACTTTCCTTCTCTCTTTCTCTCTCTGCCACTCTCTGGTGAATGCACACATCCTATAGTAAAAACTGAAAGAAAGAAAGAAAGAAAGAAAGAAAGAAAGAAAGAAAGAAAGAAAGAAAGAAAGAAAGAAAGAAAGAAAGAAAGAAAGAAAGAAAGAAAGAAAGAAAGAAAAAGAAAATAAATTAGCCTATAGAGTTGACCACAGGGAACCAATGGTGATCTTGACAAGGGCAGTTTAAGAGAAACATTGAAAATATTTAAGATGATGGGTGATGGAAAAGTCGTTTAAGTAAAAGTAGACTATTTTTCAAAGAGATCGCTTTGCAATGGTATTAAACATAAAGAACAAAAGCAGAGAAAAGAAACTGGGTAGAGCGGGCCCAGGGGAGTCACTGATTGCTCTGTCTTCCGATTACAGTGCCCACCTTCCCATAAGGAACTATTCTCCCAGAACTCCTATAAAGAGACTCAAATAGCAACTGCTAATATGAACCAATCAGTGTGTCCTACTCCCTTGGCAACAGTGATTGGAGCAAAGACAAATTCATGGCCCAAGTTAAACCAATTAGAATTCCTACCCAGATTTTTTATTTATTCAAACCAGATGAAAATGACCTCTTTTCTCTTTGTCATAAGCTGCAAGAATTTGTTCTAGTACTACCTACAGACCAGTTTCCATGAAACACAAAAACTAAACCGAAAGAATAACACAACGTGAGGGCAGGAGTAGAGATGAAGGTGAAATAGTGATCGTGCCTTAGAGTTCAGGTGGCCCTGCAGCTAGCTCCACTCCTGCTTCTCCACAATTTGTTTATAGTAAATCATTAATTTCCTTCTTTTGCTTAAGCTGGTTTGAGTTGGTCGGGCCCCTTGTCATCCAAATAACCCAATGTGAGACTGAGAATTATTACACTGATGGAAGAAATTTTGTTCAGTTCTTTTACATGAGCCTGTTATAGCCTGAACAGCGTTAGGATAGTGAGAAGAACTAAAAGAACACGATGTTAACTGATGAAATGAGGTCTTCGAGGCAACCTACCCAGGTGGAACATTCCATTGGAAAGGAGAAGAACTGACTACATTATGTGTGGGGTACACTGCAAAGTGAAAATGTGGGGACCATTATTTGAAAATAAGAATTTCAAAGTGGTAACAGCAAAGCATCAAATCAAATAAGGGGTCTTTCTGAGTACGGGCCCCTGGGTAATTGCACAACTCATATGCCTATAAAGCCAGCTTTGAAGAGGCATAGCGCCTCTGAGACTGAAGTCAGGAGGGAGAGATGGTACATGACAGAAACATTTGTGGGTGGCAGGAATGAAATTCATGGGGAGCTTCTATTTTCCCTAGGAGGGATAGACTTATCTGCTGTGAGTAAAGGGGTTAGACTGAGGAGAGAGAAAAGAAGTTAAACAGACACTGAACCAAAACACAGGGGGCTTCAGAAAATCAATCAATTAGTAATGAATCCTTTTCTCTGAAAATGTACAAACTTGCAGTAAGGACAGATGTAGCCAGCAGCGAGCTGAAGTACCTTCGAGAGCCATGCAGAGTTTGATTATACACCGCGGCATGCCTGTCGGCTGCCAGCCTCTCTACACAACTGTTATTTGCTTATTTCAGGACTCCCTGGCTGTTTCTAAAATCAAAGCTTCACTAATAACCATATTTAGCATTGAACAAGTGCTTGGTATTTCCCGAGGACTTCACAAGCAATAATTAGTTAATAACCCAATGTAGCTGAAGAAAAGGCACGAAACAAAAGTCTGGAAGAATCAAGTGCCTTTCCTGTTCGTGGTGTCGGGAAAAGGTCTTTAACATCAGTCAGCAGGAGTCTGTGACTTCTGAAACTACTTACATGGAATCATTGAGTGTGTGTGTGTGGGGGAGGGGGTTGCGGGTGTGTGCGTGTGTATGTGAAAATCACCCTCATCAGATTCTCTGGGGACATCTTAGAACAAGGAAAGAGCAACAATATTGTAAAAAGAGCTGAAGATACAGACAGAAAACCAGGCCCAGTCACTCTTATACAAATCATCTCCCCCTTTTTTTTCTTTTTTTTAAATTTAATTTTATTTAAATTTATTTATTTATATTCATTCACTATACATCATTACAAAAAAAAAAAAAAGAGATTTCCCATCCAGAATACACTGTATATTGGCTCAATCAAGCACATCAATGTATGTGTTATCGTCAACAAATAATTTTCCATTTCTTGGGAACCAGCAGTTAGCGTAATGGCTATGTCGCTGGACTCCCACATAGTCGACCGCAGTTCGCGTCCCGGACCCGGTGGCTTAAAACTCACGCCGGGCACGTGTGCGTGCGTGCCCAAGATCCCGAGAGGAGAATGGAGGAGAAGGGATTGCGGCGTGACCATCTCCCCTGGGGGGTGATTTCTCGCTTTCTGTCTCTATGTCTCTCTCTGTCTGTTTGGCGAGCGCACACGCCCTATAGCAAAAACCTCTCCAAAAAAAATAATAATAATAATTTTCCATTTCTTGTTTCTTGTATATTTTGTTATTTTTGCCATCCTTGATTCCCTATCTCTCACCTTAGCTAATAAATAAAATGGGTGGAAAAGGCATAGAAAGCAATCGTCTCCCCTCTTAAGACCAGGGTTTTCTCATCCATAAGATGAAAAGAAACCTTTCTTTAAAAGTTGAGAAGATGGGACCAGTAGTTAGCATAATGGCTATGTTACTGGACTCCCACGTAGTCAACCGCAGTTCAAGTCCCAGAACCGGTGGCTTAAAACTCACCCCAGGCGCATGTGTGTGCATGCCCAAGATCCCGAGAGGAGAATGGAGGAGAAGGGATTGCAGCGTGGCAATCCCCCCTGGCAGGTGATTTTTCACTTTCTGTCTCTCTGTCTCTCTCTGTCTGGCGAGCACACACACCTTATAGCAAAAAAAAAAAAAAAAAGTTGAGAAGATTACAAAAAATCCTGTATGCAAAAGTCTGGCCACAGTCTTCTACTTTTGCACTCCCTGAAGCTCTTTATTCAGCACCTACTGTGTGGCAGGCACTGTTCTAGACCCAGCAGACATAGCAATGAAGAAAATAGAGCCCCTGCATGTTTAATGTTTGCACCCTTGTAGGTAAAAATAGGCATAAGCAAGTACAGATGAGGTGACAATGACACCATATGAGTGCCATGAGAAAGATAAAGCAGCCAGGGAGAGGGCTGCCAAAGTGGAGTGAGGTTTCTATTTCATAGGGAGTCATCTGGGAGGGCATCTCTGAGGTTCTGAGCAAAGGTTTGAAGAAGGTAAAGAAGCAATGCATGTGGAAATCTGAAAGAAAATCATTCTTGGTAGAGGAAAGAAAAGACTTAGAGGCCCTGAAGTGGAAATGTGCCTGGTGTTTGGAGGAACAACAAGGACCTGCCTGATGCTCTCACTATAAAAGGTAGAGGAGTCCCTTGGAGTATAGAGAAGCACATTCCCCTCACCAGTGGATGCAAGTCAGTCCAATCTGCCCACTAGGATTGCATGACGAGAACTAGGCCAGGGCTCTGTATGCATCTATCAAGTCCCTAATTTTGTCTGAAAAATGGAGCGTATCTAACTGGAGTTACCATCCCATGGTGCTTAGGCCCTCTGCTACATGATAAGTCCTTTGATCATCTCCCACTCTGTCCCCAAAGCAAATCACTCACCACCCCATTCATGTATGATCCTAGATCCCTGGCATCTTTCCAATGACCTATTGCTGCATAATAAACTACTTGTAACTTGGTGGATTAAAATAACAATTATATATATATAATATATATATATACACACACATATATATATACACATATATATATATATGTATATATATATATATATACATATATACACAGTATATATACACACATATATATATACACATATATATATATATGTATATATATATATATATACATATATACACAGTATATATACACACATATATATATACACATATATATATATATGTATATATATATATATATACATATATACACAGTATATATACACACATATATATATACACATATATATATATATGTATATATATATGTGTGTGTATATATATATACACACACATACATATATATTAGAGAGAGATTTTTGCTATTAGGAGAGTGCACTTGCCTGAGACATAAAGAGAGATAGAAAGAAATAAATTACTCCCCAAGGGAAAGGGTGACAATCCCTTCTCCTCCATTCTCCTCTCGGGTTCTTGGGCACGCACCACAGTCAACTACGTGAAAGTCCGGCAATGTAACCATTACACCACCTGCTGGTCCCCACCATAGTGTATTGATCAAGCACTCAGATCAAGGTTATGTGGCACAGTCTCCCATTTCAATTGAAAGAGCATCAAAGAACATTGGGATCATGTTTTAAAACCACCATTATAGCACAATTACCTTAATTTAATCATTTTACTGTATTCATATATTTAAAAATCACTTTTTTCCATAAATATGTACAGTTATTATGTGCCAATTGAAAAGTACATATATCCTGGATTGCTTTCTTCCCTCCCCAAGCTTCTAGGACATTATAATGTAAAGGCTTCTTTATAAATACTTCTTTATAGATACTTCATTATAAAAGGCTAACATTCTTTTCTCTTTGACTCAAGAGCTGAAGATTACATAGATATCTACAAGAGGGCTGTCAGTTAATCTTTACCATGCAATGACTATTTTAAATTTATCTTAAAATGACAGTTCTGTGGATCAACCATTTGGCTTGGGGCTCATCTGGGTAGTTTTCCTGCAAAATTCAGTTAGGACCCTTATACATCATGATTGACTGCTGGTCAGTTCAGTGGCTCTGCTGTGGATTGACCTGTGGTCAACAGAGTGATTAGGATGGCTGGAACTGGCTCCTCCCCCACCCCACAAACTATTGCCTTAAATGAATGTCTTTGCCTAATCTGTGGATTCCCAGACCTTGAAAAAAGCTGATTGTATTCCAAAAAGCTCTGACTGGAAGGAATCACTGGGAAAATCAAGGTGGAACTGTGATTCTCTGATCTATTTCAGTATTACACCTACCCAGATAAAAAAGGAGTCAGGGCCAGACGCTGATGCAACAGTGAAGTGTGATGCTCTGTTAGGCAATTCCACATGGAAAGGTTCCTGGTTCAAGTCAGAAGACCTCCCTGAGTACATTGGGCATACACTCACCTATGATCTGGTGCCTTCTGAAGGATGAGGATAGATCATGGCATCAAGGCCTTATTGGGGGTTCTCTCTCTTTCTCTCTCAATAAATAAGTAAATACACTTTTTTAAAAAATGGGTCTCAGGTTGTTTGGGGAAAATGGGCCTTTAGATAAATTAAAATAAAAGTTTTGGAGATCCCAGGGAAGTATCTTCTGACATAGGTGACTTTTTTTTTTTTTTTGAGAGAGATTTTCGCTATAGGGAGTGTGTGCTCGCCAGACAGACAGAGACAGAGAGACAGAAAGTGAGAAATTACCCCCCAGGGGGGATGGCCATGTCGCAATCCCTTCTCCATTCTCCTCTCGGGATCTTGGGCATGCATGCACACATGCCTGGTATGAGTTTTAAGCCACCGGGTCCGGGACCCAAACCACGGTCGACTACATGGGAATCCAGTGACATAGCCATTACACTAACTGCTGGCCCCTGACATAGGTGGCTTTGTAACAGCATTCCAGAATGTACTGGGTTTCTGTTTACTTATTAATATGCAAACATGTTGCTAAAATTTGTAGAAATGGAAATAAGAAACTAAGGACCTTCCCACCCCACCACCACCACCACCAATTGACGACCTTCACATGAACTCCCACTGGCTGGCCATGTTAATCCTACATGACTTCAAAGTAGGGGTAAGACTGGCATTGACTTGACCATACCATGTAGCTGTGGACCTTGGGTTATACAACGAACACAGAACGAGTGCCTGCTATGCGTGCAAACCAGAAACTAACTCCCTCAAATATAATCTGGGTAAGCACTCACCCTTGTGGGCCCAAAGCATTTCTAGCTTATACATGCTTTCCTGACCTGATCAGTATGAACTCCCTCTTTCTCAGTCACAGTGTTCCTCCCTATCTGGACCAAAAATATATGATCATCCAAGTTACTAATTTTTTTTAAGAGAGAGAAAATTTTGCTATAAGGCACATGCGCTCCCCAGAGAGAGAAAGACAGAAAGCAAGAAATAACCCCCCAGGAAGGATGGTCACACCATAATCCCTTCTCCTCCATTCTCCTCTCAGGATTTTGGGTATGCACACACATGTGCCCAGTATGAGTTTTAAGCCACCAAGTCTGGGACTTGAACCACAGCCAACTATGAGGGAGTCCAGCAATTGTAACAGTTATGCCATCTGCTGGTCCCCTAAGTTACTCTCTTATTTCTGAATTTTAAGAACCTATGACCCTGGGTATTAAAATTTTTATTAATTATCTGGGCAATATTTAGTGTATTTCATTTCTCCATGTCTCTCCAACAGATAACTTTTCATAATTACAATGCTTTGATTTAGGGGTTTGACAGACTTTTTCTGTGTTTCTCTATCTTCGTGTCCCTGAGAACGGCAGATGATGTTTGAGAACCTGCAGAGGAGTCCTCAGTCCACGTGGATGCATTGTGTGAGTCAGTGACTGTGGGAGTGTTTTTCTGATTCCTCAGTTGATATCTCAGTCGCCCTTCCCATCTTGTCACCTGGTCAGCCACGCTTCCAGACCCAGAAGGCACAATGTGATTAACACAGTGAAGGGAAGGCACCAGAAATTGCCAAGTCCCTCACCCTGTTCTTCAAGGTCAAAAGGTGATGGAAACAAGTATAACCACCCCAAGTGAGTTTGTTGCAGATAATGAGCTATGGGTGAAGGATTAAAAGCGAAGAAAGTGAAGGCATACCTACCAATGGGCAAACAATCTGTGGCAACCAAAAATGTGCCATGCTGACCAGCATATGATGTAATGGTTATGTTGCTGGACCACAGTTCAAGTCCTGGACTCGGCAGCTTAAACTCATGCCAGATGCATGTACGTGCCTGTCCAGAGGAGAATGGAGGAGAAGGGATTGTGGCGTGGCCATCACCCCAGGGGGGTGGTTTCTTGCTTTCTGTCTCTCTGGCTCTCTGTGTTCATTTGCAAAGTTGGGTTTGACCTAATTTTTAAATTAGATATTTTGGGACCAGCAGATGGAGTAATGGTTACATTACTGGACTACCACTGTAGTTGACCAAAGTTCAAGTCCTGGACCTGGTGACTTCAAACTCATGCAGGGCGCATGTGAATTAATGCCCCAAATCCTGAGAGGAGAAGGGGTTTGCAGCATGGCCATCCCCCCAGTGGGGTGGTTTCTTGCTTTCTGTCTCTCTGGCTCTCTGTGTTGAGCACACTCACCCTATAGCAAAAATCTCCCTCTTTCTCTAAAAAAAAAAAAAAAAAGCACTGTTCTATAAGAAAACTTTGGACAAACTGGAAGTCAACATTGAGGAAGAGAGGAAGAGGATGGTGATACAGTTAAGAAGATATGTATCACAGCATAGGTATTACAAGAATAGGGAGATTACAGTAACAGTATAAAACTCCTAGATTGCCCAGCATTATGTGAGGAGGAAGAAGAAAAAAGGTGAAAGAAAAGCTGCAAATATGGAAAAATATGAAAAGAGTGGATTGTTGGTAACAAAATGCATTACCCTAATACAAAGAAAATAATAGAAGTTTGTAAAACTAAAATTGATGCTAATTTGCAAACCAGAACTTAAAGCCTCTACATCAAGTATGATAAACAGTACCTGATGCTATCACTATGATTATCTGGCTATGATGAGCAATGGAAGCCTTTAACATTTGAGCAGAAGCATAAACACATCAGTCAAGATCATGTGAAGAAAACAATGACCACTGAAAATTACCCTGATTTCCCACTACCTCCTATGTGTTCAGTTCACCCATGCGAATATGCCAAGGTGATGGAAAAAAACAGACTGTTGCAGAAAGAGAAAATTTAGTGTTTACACGTATCTTCTAATATTCTTGAAATGTGTACAAACTGACTACACAAGACAATCCATAATGTAACCAGAAGAACATATAATCTATCTTAATTATCTGTTCTAACTTTAAAGAAGTAACCCATAGATCTGACCATTGTCCATATTCACCAGTAAGTACAATTTCCCAGTTAAAAGGGATTTATATGCTTCTGCATTAAATTTTTAAGATGTTCCACTAAAGGAAGGAAGGAAGAAAGAAAGGAAGGCTGGCCTCAAACTAGCATAATTTGCATACCTATTGTCTTAACTACGTGTTACTACATGTGTTAGGAGCAGGAACATTCAAAATCCTCTCTGTTACCGACTTTGTAATACACAGTAGGTTGTTTTAAGTCATATTCTTCCAACAATATAAATAACACTAGAAATGGATCCTATTATCTACCTGTAATTTTACTTTCTTCAATCATCATTCCTTTAGCCCTCCATTTCCCGGTGTGTAACATTCATTCTTCATCCCTCTACCTCTATACAGTCTTTTTTTTTTTCCTACATATGAGAGAAACATATGGTATTTCCCTTTCTGTGCCTGGTTTGTTTTGCTTAACATAGTATCCTCTATTCTTGCTCATTGAACCTTAGATGACAGAATTTTATCCTTTTTTAATGACTGAATAATGTTCCACTGAGGATATATATCACTATCTATCACATTTTTTTTTGTCCACTTATCTGTTGATGGGCACTTAGGTTGATTTCATATCTTAAACACTGTGCATAGGACTATAATAAACACTGTGTGAAGGTATCTTTTCGTACTGATTTCCTTTCCTTTGGATATATAACCAATAGGAGGATTACTGGGTAATAAGTACTTCTATTTTCAGTTTAAGAACCTTCCATATTGTTTTCCATAATGGCTATATTAATTTATATCCCATGAACAATGTAAGAGTGCCTTTGCTCTAATCCTTGCCAACATTTGTTATTTTTTGTCTTTTAAAAATACATTCTAACTAGAGTGAGATGATAGCTCATTCCAATTTTGACTGGCATTTCCCTAATGATCAGTGATGTTGAGAATTTTTTCATACACTTGTTAGTGTCTGTTTGTCCATAAGAGTTTCTGATTATCTTTTGTATTCCTGTGTTGTCAGTTGTAATGTCTCCTTTTTCATTTCTGATTCTATTTATTTGGGCTTTCACTCTTTTTCTCTTAGTCTAGCTAATGATTTATTAATATTGCTTATCTTTTCAAAGAAACCAATTTTGTTTCATTGATCTTTAAGTTTAGTTTCTGTTTTTGTTTTTGATCACAAGTTTGTTTATTTCTTCTCTGATCTTTATTATTTTTTTTCCTTCTGTCAATTTGAGGGCTACAACTATATTGTGGTGGCTTGTCAGATTGTTTATTTGAAATCTTTCTCTCTATTTCTGATGAAGGCATTTGATGCTATGTATTTCTCTCCTAATAAAAAACAAGCAAAAAACTAGAGAGTTCAGGGGGGAAAGGAGGTGTTTACCTATCTTTTCTCTGCAGGGGGCACTGCCTTTGCTTCAGGTACCCTTCTGTGTTTAGTACTTTGTTTTCTTCTAGATACCTCCTTCTGAAGTCACAGTGTCTCAGAGGCTTCTCTCTACCTCTTTGCTGTATTCCACTGGCCTCTTTTCATTTCCCTGCTGAAATATTTTTTATTCAGAGTGTGTATGTGTGTGTGTGTGTGTGTGTGTGTGTGTGTGTGTGTGTGTGTGTGTATGTGTGCGCGTGCATGCACACACGCTATTTCCATAGAGGAAGTTGTACTGAGTGTCTCTAGTCATCTTGTCCTGTCTTCCAAGCTTATTTCTTTCAACTTCACAGCTTCAGTATGGGTAATGCCACTTAAATGTTTAGGATAGTTGAAAAATTTTGAGAGTACTTCTATAGAGTTTATTTGGTATATGAGTTGTGAGATTTCAGGGCATTTCAAAAGATTTCTCGTGCAATAAGTAAGCTTAAATACTTTTTGGGTTGACAATATTTATGAACCAGGGCCTCAGAAAAAGCCCACATGAGTGAGATGTTCTGAAGTTTAAATTCCATTCGTTTCTCAGTAAATCCACATCTGAATGACTTCCACAGTCCTTCTGTGAGAGTCTTCGCTGGGTACAATTCCCAACTCACTGCCTATCAGCTTCCTCTATTCAGTCCTCTGCAGCCACTCCGCCTTCCTTGATTACACCTAGTGTTTCTGCTCTCTTCCCACTCCCAGGCTTTAGCACAGGCTGTGCCCCCTGCCTGGAATTCCCTTCCTACCAATACATAAGTCTTTATTTTACTAACATTTCCAGGTCCTCTTTTAGTCTAAGTCATCATTCACTTCTAAATGTCTTCCCTCACTGTATCAGATCTCATATCACAATCTCTCTTAATACCATACACCTCTCTCCAAAACTCCAGACTTGAGTTTACATGTTGTTATATGATTATTTAATTCATCTCTCCCTCCCAAGACAGCTCCAGGAGAGTGAGGACCACATCTGGTTTTGTTGTATCACAGTACCTAGTACAGGATCCATTGTAGGAGTTCAATAAACATTTATTGATTGAGTCCAGGTGACTAAAGGAAAAGAGGCATTAAATTGAACTCTCAATTTCTGCAAGAAAAAAAAAATTTAACTAAGTTTGGTTTTTCTTTGGCCTTATTTCACCTGAGTCAACTGCCTTTGGTGAATCTCAGATATCTACCCAGCCTTTATGAAAATATCTTCATCCTAGAACAAGCCTTTTGCACTCTGAGAAACCACAGATGTTGCTATAAATACCAGGAGAAATCAAAATTCGAAGTCTGAGGTCAAAGGAAATATGGATGAAATGATTAATAAAATACTTTTGAAAAGAATACAGATGTAGCATAGCTTTGGGGAAAAGTTGAGGTTGGGCAGCTGTGTTTTCCAAAAAAGATCAAATATCCCTTGCCTACTTTAACAGGCTGACCCAAATGCCACAACTGGAATATCCTAGTGGATGACTCTTAGTCTGCCTATATGATGAGAACACTGGCTTCTCAAAGGCTCTGCAACTCCAGTCTATGCAATGTCCATGTTTCCACCTCTGGAGGTACATTTATTTGATTAGACACTATACTAAAAGAGTGTTAGACTCTGCCTTCTCTAAGGTTAGACTCTGCCTGCCCTAAGGTTCAGCTCTTTTTCACTCAGCCCTTTTCAGTCCCTGAGCAATACTGTTAAGAAAAGAGACCCTATTCCGCTCCTGAAATTCCCTTCCTACTACTACATAAGTCTTTATTTCACTAATCCTTTCATCTAAATCACCATTCATTACTACCTTCCCTCATTGAATCATATCATAATACTATCTGTGAATGGGATCTGGAATTATGAATATATGCTATTCATGACCAAATTACAGGAGACCCAGAAACCTACATGCCCCCTAAGTAGTTGTCTCTTCTCATGACGGATAGTTAGTAGGTTTCAAATTGCAAGCCAACTTTGATACTTGTCATGGGTGGTAGCAGAGAAGGCTCAATAAGGAACAGAATTGTGTTTGATTAGTGATGTCTACCATGATCAAGGGAAAGAATGCTAGTGGCATGTGTGCCATATATTTGGTTTTTTCTATTCTGATTCCTAACATTTGTACAACTTCATGATTGGGTTTTAGCCCAATTTTAACTTAAACTCCTTTAGAGGATGAGGATCTGCCCTGAACTAAATTGACAAGCTATAATATAATATTTTAGAAGAGCTATCTTGACCTAGTTTTGAAGTCATGGCTAAAAACTCTCAGTTCTCCTTTCTGAGAAGTTTGCTAATTCTCTACTCCAACCTCCCTTTTTTTGGCTTCCACACCCTTGGCCCAAGCACTTCTCTTATTAGGTAGGGTCCTGCCATCTGGGGCCACATAACAACTAGAGAGCTGGTGTATTTCTGCTGTACTTCTAGGGTAACTTATATCAAGGCACATCTTTTTCCCTACCTTGCTTTTAATATCAAAAGTATATCCTGAGGATCTCTCTCACTCTCCTATTCTAGAAACCACTCCATGGCTACTGTTACTGAGGCTCCTCCAATAATAGTGACTTGCTGGAAGGGACAGAAGGAGCTGCAGTTTGAGCAGTCATGCTGGAGGAGACCCCACCAGGGACATGCAACAGAAGAAATAGGAAATACTGATGTAAGAGCAAAGCAGGAGTAAAAGTGTGGTGACTTTTGAATTGACAGTATCATTATAAACTCAAAATAGATTCTCTCTGTCTCTCACTCTCTCTCTCTCTCTCTCTCTCTCATACGTGCACATGACTACTGGTAATTTTAAAAATTAAACATTTCAAACATTTTCAAAAACTTTAGTTCTAGGCCCAGCCACTATGGAACAGTGAAAACACAAGTAAGTGCCTTGCAAGACTAGAATCATATGGTGAGATATGGATTCAGATCCCAGGTCAGTTGAAAATACGACAGGTGCACATGTGGGCACCTAGCATCCTGAGTAGTGGGAAAGCTGGGGAAAGGGGGTCATCGCATAATGAGTCCTGTCACGGGTGCTTCTCTCTCTCTCTCTCTCTCTCTCTCTCTCTCTTTTACTCTTTCTTTCTCATATGCACATGCCTATGCTATCTAAAAAAAAATTAAAAATTAAAAAAAACTCTAGACTCTAGATCAAAGTATTAATTTATAGGAATGACCAGGGGCAAAGGACCATATTAGACTATATCATTAAGATGCAATCATTTGAACCAGCAAATGACATAATAGTTACATCACTGGACTCCCACATAGTCAACCACTGTTCAAGTCCCAGCAGCTTAAAACTCATGCCAGGCACATGTGTGTACATGCTCAAAATCCAGAGAGGAGAATGGAGGAAAAGAAATGGCAGTGTGGCCAATCTCCTGAGAGGCAATTTCTTGTTTTCTGTCTCTCTGGCAAGTACAAGTGAAAAAAAAAGAAAGAAAGAAAGAAAGAAAAAGAAACAGAAAAAAGATGCAATCATCAAGATGCAAGCTGGAAATTCTTTAAAACCAAGAGCTCAGTATTTTTCAATAAATAAATATTAAGGGAAAAAAAAAGATTAAAAGACTTAAAAGACCTAACAACCAGTTGCAATATATGGACCTTATTTGGATCCTGATGTGAGCAAATAACTTCTTTCTAAAATTATATAATAAAACTAGGACTATTTTACCAATTAGATAATTAAAGAAGTATTATTTGGGGCGTTATGATCAAAGCGTTTTGATTTTTTTAAAGTAGTCTCTATATTTGATACTAAGATTTGTATAAATGAACTGATAAAATACTTGAGATTTGTTTCAAAATATTTCTGCAGAAAGTAAGTGGGAAACAAGATTTATCAGTAGATAATAATTGTTTAATTATGATAAGTGCATAAGAGTCTATTATAGAATCCTGTTTACCTGTTCTCTGCTTAATATTTTCCATAATAAAAGTTCAAATTAAACACACACATAAGGAGCAAGTAAAAGTTAATAGCAGTTGCCAATTTTGCTCCAGAGAAGAAGGAAGGGATGGAACCGAGCTCAGCAGAGGGAAGTCTGGAGCAAGTTGAGCATAAATCCAGAGTGCCCTCTACTTCCACAAAAGAAGCAAGTTGGGTGCTTTCCAGGACCGTGAAGCCCTTACAGAGCTGCTTAGTGAGGGGCTCAAGACCCTGGCCTCCGAATCAGGCAGGTCACCACAATGCTGTCACACGGTTACATGAAGATGCTTCAGTGCTCTCTCCTGGAGAGTGCTCTTATCACAGTGGTAACCATGCCATTCATGATAAAAAAGATCAGAGGAGCTGGTGCATGACATTAGCAAATTTCCTAGCTCATATTACACAATCAGTCACTGGAAACTATGTACTTATTATTGCCTCCATCTTCCAGTGCATCACCATGGCTCAAGCAGATGCAGTGAGGCAGTGAGAGACGAACCACAATGGGTGGTTCAGGCTTTGGACCTGCCTGCATCCCTCAGTGGTCATCTTTGGCACTTCCTGTTACACTTGAAAGTTGGAAAAATTAATCGAATTCTCATTTCAAACTGTGACCTTCCGGAGCCTTCTCTCTCACACTTCTTTCCCTTCTTTCTCCCGCTACTCTCTCTCCCTACCTTCCTTTCCTCCATCCTTCCTTCTTTCCCCAAAGCAGCATTTTCTACTGTGACAAGTGAAGCAATAATCTAAGCGATAATTTAACTCCTTTCTTCCTACTTAAAAATCCCCCTAATTACTGGGTAATGGGTCCGCAGAGGCGGTTGGGCTGGGTGAGCTCTGCCCTGCAGGCATAGCTATAGTTCATCTGTCTGCTCCCTAATAGCACTCCAAAGTTCACCCTTATAAACATGTCACTGAGCTGGTAATTGAGTGACTGGTCATTAGGTTCCACGCACGGTACCTGTGGGTCACCGATCACTCAGGGGTGATGGATCTTTCTCCAATACCTCAGCTGGGCCGGCCACAGAGCTTTCTATCACCCGTGAGCAGAACATTACTCTCTGGAAAGACTAGAGTGAGCCCCAGTGAGCCATCTTAACCGTGGTCTTCCATCAGGAAGGGCCAGACAGAAAAGAGGGAAGGGCAGGTAGAGGCATCTCTCTAGCCTCACATTCTGCCCTGCCCAGCAACCCCTCCTGGGGAGGGGTTCAGTGTCTAGGAGACACTGAAGCTAAAAGATGCCATGAGGCAGTGAGATTCAGAGCAAGAAGAATTGCACTGTGGCATTAAAGTGGATTTGAGTATAGAGACCCTGCTGCAATGCAAGTAAAAGAATTGAAGCTTCGTGTTACTGAATGCAGCTAATGGACCAGAAATGTATACCACCTCTGAGCTGTGTGCCTTTGAGTAGTTCATTTTATCTCTATTTCTCCTTTATGAAATAGAGATGGGTGTGCTAAAACACAACCATCTAAATTATTAGCTAAGTTATCTGTGATAATACATATGAAAATGTCTAACGTTATCCAATACTCAATAGGAAAATAACAAATGTTAATTCATTCTAAATAAACCTATTTTTTCTTTACTCTCATCAGAAATATTCTTTTTCCCCTTTGATGATGATAGAAACAAAATAACCTAGGAGCTTAGGCCCAGGCTCTAAAGTAAGTCTGATTAGAATCAAATTCTAACTACCATTTGATCCTGGCGTGGCCCTGGGCGAGTTAATTAACTTCTGTGAGTCTCAGCTTGCTACCTTATGAAGTGGGAATATAATCAGTATCCAGCAGTCACCTCGTTGAGTAAGGATTAAATGAAATGATGCATGTAAAATACTAGCGTAGTAATTGGAAGTCTTCTTTAGATGACTAGTTAGTCAGCCTATCAGTTCTTAGGAGGGCCATGTTTAAGGCGATGAGAAACAAAAACCTTACCATGCTTCATCTTTTTCTCTTTTTTTCTTTTTTTTTTTTTTTTTTTGGGGGGTTTTTTTTTAAAGGGGGTGGGCGCCC
>NW_006159579.1:6864046-6869694 GCF_000334495.1 Tupaia belangeri chinensis | reverse complement strand
GAAATCACCCCCCCCCCAGGGGGGACAGCCATGCCACAATCCCTTCTCCTCCATTCTCCTCTTGGGATCTTGGGCGCACATGCACATGTGCCCAGCATGAGTTTTTTAAGCCACCAGATCCAGGATGCGAACCGTGGTCAACTATGTGGGAGTTCAGTGACATAGCCATTATGCTAACTGCTGATCCCACTATGCTTCATCTTTAAATACAATGTGGGAAATGCAAATTTAAACTACTTGAGATACCACTTAACCCCAATCAGTTTGGCTAAGTTAATAATAATAATAATAATAATAATAATAATAATAAAAGAATAAGTGCTCGTGAGGGTGCAGTGAAAAGAGAATCCCCCTACATTGTTGGTGGGAATGTAAACTAGTACAACCACTGTGGAGAACAATATAGAATTTCCTCAAAAACCTACTAAGAGAACTACCATATAACCCCATAATTTCACTCCTGGGTATCTACCCAAAGGACAGGAACCACTCAGTTGGAAAACGCTTGCACATCCATGTTTACCACAGTACTAGTCACAATTTCTAAGATATGGAATGAACCCAAATGTCTAAGAGCAGATGGATAGACTGAAAAAATGTGGTGCATATAAACTATGGAATACTATTCAGTCATTAAAAAAAGAGATCCTGAAATATTGTACAAAGTGGAAAAATACAGAAGATTTAATGCTAAACAAAGCAAGCCAGAAAAAAATGAGAGGCATGACATGTCTCCACTTAATACTTACCAAATATCTGCACACTGTGACAGAAACTGACAAATTGGAAGGCATAAAAGCAGGGAGAATAACTGTAGATACTAGAGATAGTGTGGAAGAGGGGCGGGCAATGAGGAGATGGAGGGAGAGGATGGGGGTAGGGTAAAGCATAACATTTAACTAACACAAAAATGGAGAGAGCTATCTGTTGGTAAAAATGGATATGTTAATCATTTTGACTGGACCAATGTGCAATGTATTCATGTTGGGAGATAAAAATAAAAAAATAATCATTTTTTTAAAAGTCAAAAATGCATTGTCAAAGAAATTCCACTTTTAAAATTTTAAATCTATTTCCAATTATACTTACCTCCAGGAGTTCCCAGCCCATTTGGGAGAATGTGTTGGAGGTAGGAAACAGCCAATCCTCCTCTTGCTTGGTGCCAGACTAGAAGATGCAGAAGTAGAAATATTGCAGAGGTCTGAGAAAAAAGAGATGAATATGGTAAAGGAGAAGTCCCAGGAGGAGTGGGGCTATGCTGGATTATATAATGCCACGCAGCAGAGCAGGTAGCAGGGAGGTGAGTAGGGGGAGAGGCCATCCGGAAGAGGCCAGGTTAGCAATGGCCCAGAAACAGAGACATGATGTGTCACATTTCCTGGAGGGCATGAGAAATCTACTCCACTGACCTACAGGGATTGTGCTAGGAAGGAGTAAATGAGTAATTCAACAGGAAAACATATTGAGTGAAAACCTGTTCTGTGATGAGCATTAAGTAAGTATTTCACTGAATCCCAGACCAGCCCTATTATCATTTGCAGAAAGTCTTCACCTTTTATTTGTAACCTAGTTGGATGGTTCACATTTTTAGTTCATTATACTTCATACTCCTAACCATCTTTCAGACACTGGATTTAGATTCTTGGACACCCAGAAACACGGTAGCCTTACTAAATGGCCAACAACTGAGCTTGGGCATGGGCATCCTTACTCAAATGCCAAGTACCTGTGTGTTGACCCAATGGTATATGATCATGCTACATTTAACAATAGGGATATGTCCTAAGAAATGTATCATTAGGCTATTTTGTCGTCATGTGAACATCATGGAGTATATCATATCATATACTTACACAAGCCTACACAGTATAGCCTACTACACACTTAGGCTATGTGGTATAAGCTATTATAACCTTATAAGACCATCATCATATATGCAGTCTGGCATTGGCCAAAATACAATTTTGCAGTCCATAACCATATTTCAATTTGTTTTCATTATTATGTATTATTGAGTGCTGAAAAGAAGAAATTGTAAATGCTGATATTAACTATATGACACTCATGTTTCAGAAAGAAAAACAATGGAAACAAAGATGGAAATATTTTAGGCACTTTGGTCCAAACAGCAAATCTCCCATTTCACACCCTCGTTGTCCTTAAATTGGTCAACCATATATTCGATTGTGAAGAAAAAAATCAAATGCATTTAGTAAATAATTATATAGAGCTGACTGTGTAACAGGCCCTGCTTTTAAGCAGTTTATAAATACTAACTCATTTAAAAATTAAAGGAACTCATTAAAATTAAAGAAATGAGTAAGAATCATGAGGAACCATCAAATAAACATAAATTTCAGGACATTACAAAATAAATGGTCTTCTTTCAAAAATGTCAATTAAAGGCACAGAAAGACTGAGGTACTATTTCCAACTGCAGGAGACTAAAGAACCTAACGGTGAAATGGGATGAGTTCTCCTTGTCTGGATCCCAGATCAAAACTTTCTTCCTTTTGTGAGGAAGGCATTAATGTGAAAATTGACAACATTTGAGTAAGATCTTTAGATTAATTATTTTGTACTATCTTGATACAAAGAATACTCTCCAAAGCTGCTTTATGTCCCCATGCACTCTCAACCCTGCCGTCAGCATGTATATTCTACTCATCTCAATGGGGACCAAAATGAAATTACCTGTTGCTTGAAGTATGTACTTCCCTGTACCACCACTCCAATTCCAAGTTGTTTTTCAAAAAGTTTTGGTGTTCATGGATGAATTCTTCAAGAACTTATCAAACCAAGCAAGCCTCGTGGGAAAAAGAGAAGGATGGGCAGGGAGGAGACTATACTAAGAATATAAGATTTTCAAAAGATATGGAGAAGAGAGAAGGGATAGTAACTGAGAGAAAGGTTTTCCTTTCAGTTGCCACCTGCCTGTTATCTTGAATTCTCACATCACCTGAAGAAGATAGCATTATCCACATTTTATAAAGAGGAAAACTGATACATACCCAGGAGAAGAGGCAACTTGTTCTTGGTCATATAACCAGGATAAGTCAGTGCTGAGATCCTAACCCAGATGTACCTGCTACTTTCCACTTAACCCATTGGAAAAGAGCAGGGGAGATAGAAGAAGTTGGACAGATGCTAGCAATTAACCACTTCTTTAGCTGCCTGGGGGAATGAAGGCTCAGCTTAGCTTCTTTGAGTGATCAGAACTGAGAATCTCAGTCTTTCCAGATAATTTCTAGCTAATGGATATTTACACTAAGCAAGCAAGAAAAATTCTTGTACTCGGGAAGTACTTGTGCTCGGGAACAACGAAAACTACAGTAGAGTCAGGCAGTATTCACAGAAACAGAAATGGAAAGCAAGAGGAAACTCAGGACAGCAAGGAGTTTAGAACTACTCACCTCCCAGAGACCTCCATGTCTACCCATTGGACATGTTTCAGCCATTCACCATACAGTTAATCCATTTCCCTCTCAGAAAGAAGTCATTGATTCTTTCCCTCCAGTCTGCAAGTTGTCGTTCTTCGCTGGAACTACCCCTACTCATGGTGAATGCTTCCCATGGCTTTGACTCCTGATCTACATTAACATCATCAAGAGCTGTCTTTGGGAGGGAAGGAATCGGAAGACTAGTTTTGGAAAGGAAGACCGTGAATCCAATTTCAGATATGGTGAGTTTGAGGTGCTTATAGGACATTCGAAAGATAACAGAATGGATTAACTTTGTCAACTAGGCCAACATCAAGCTTTCCTTCTCCCATCTCAGTCTATGGTCCAGAGCATGAATTGAACTGGAGATGTGAATTTATAGGTTATCAGCTCCCTTGGTGGCAACTTCCCTAAATTACCCTAAAATCAGTGTCCTCATCTCTTAGTTGTTCAGGGTTCTCATATACACAGCTCGTGAGACAGCATGGTAGAGTGGTTAGTGTGCGTGGTCTTTGCAATCAGATGGAGCAGAGTAGATACTGCCTTAATGACCTTCGAGTTGCATGAACCAGGGAAAGTCACTTAATGTCTTTTAACCTCTGTTTTCTCATTTCTAAACTGGAGCAATTATTTGAGGACTAAAAAAATAATGAGACCAGAGGCGACAAGGGAGATACAACAATTAAATGCAATCTGGTATCCTGCATTAAGTCCCAGAACAACAACAAAAGACATTTGTAAGAAAGCTGTTGAAACCCAAATAAAATCTAAAGTTCAGTTAATAATTATGTATCTACCTTAACTTCTTAGTTTTGACAAAGGTATCTGGTTATATAAAATGTTAACACCAAAGGAACCTGTATATGAGATCTCTCTGTACTATATGATTTTTTTTTGGTGTATCTAAAATTATTCCAAAACAAAAAGGTAATGAACAAAAAATAATGGATACCATGTCCCTAGCATGGGGCCTGATGTGTAAAAGCACTTATTCTAGCCTCTACATATTAACAAATGTGCTGGGTTGGGATAAATTGATGGTGACTAAGGTTCATCTCTTTATGAACCAACACTTAACGCCAGGCAAGCAATCTGAAATCACATGGCTACTTGTATTTGGTCATCAGAAAAGTTAGGACACATTTTTGTGAAGAAAAATACGTCAAGACTCTTCCAATGACCAACTATATTGTATTGTCTCCTCCTTGGTCTCATGAGTTCTCATTCACTCCCACATTTTGCCTTCCTTTTCATAATTGAGCTTATCTTTAATGGTGGGAAATAAGAAACCAAAATCATTTGGGTCATTTGTAAAGTAAGAGTTAATAGTTCCCTAATAAGGATGTCTCATAAAAGGAACTGTATGAATTTAGTATATTCAGCTATTTTTAATATTCAGTAATTAGCAGGTATCACAATATGAGAAGTTGTCAGACAAGTAATACCAGAGAAGGGCAATATGAGGCAAAACTCTTAGGCAGAACTAAGTCTATGGTTTACACCTGGCCACAAGTTCTCTGCATCTGGACAAATGAAGGACAAGCTAGGTGTGTGTCTATTAACTCAAAACTGAAATAGACCTACTTATGCCTTCTCTCACCTCCTTGGGAAGTATAGCTGATTAAATAATATCCACAAAAGAAAGTTAAAAGACATAAATAAACTAGTGAATTAAAGAACTATTAACTTGGGACTCGCAGGTGGCATTGTGGTTAAGGACACTGAACTCTCACATGGCCAACTGTGGTTCAAGTCCTAGACCTGGCAGCTTGTTTTCTCACTTTCTCTCTCTTGCTCTTTCTTCCCACCAGTCAACTTAAAATAAATAAACAAATAAATAAAGTTACACTAAAAGATAATTCTTTTTTTTTTTTTTTTCGGAGAGGTTTTTGCTATAGGGCACGTGTGCTCGCCAGAAAGACAGAGAGAGACAGAGAGACAGAAAGCAAGAAATCAACCCCTGGGGGGATGGCTATGCTGCAATCCCTTCTCCTCCATTCTCTTCTTGGTATCTTGGGCACACGCACACACACACCCAGTCTGAGTTTAAGCCACCAGGTCCAGGACTCAAACCTCAGTCGACTACATGGGAGTTCAGCGACATAGCCATTATGCTAACTGCTGGTCCCACTAAAATATAATTCTAAAAAAAAAAAAAAAAAAAAAAAAAAAATGAAAAAAAAAAAATTAAAAAAATAAAAAAAAAAA
>NW_006159579.1:6859601-6863986 GCF_000334495.1 Tupaia belangeri chinensis | reverse complement strand
CATTCCTGGAACATTAGAGAGTCAAGTTTTTTCTAGAATGAAGTTCTTTTAACACCCATGACATCCTTCCCAATCTACCCATAAAGCTAGATCTGGAGTTTGTCAAAGAGTTGTCTTTATTATTTCTGTGTTTGGTTTATTTCACTAGCATAATGTTCCCAGGTTCAACTACACAATCCAGCAATCTTACTTCTGGGTGTATATCCAAAGGAAATAAAATCACTATTTCAAAGAGACAGCTGCACTCCATGTTCATTGCTGCGTTACTCACAATAGCCAAGATATGAAGCCAGCCTAAGTGTCTGTCTATGGATGCATGAGTAGGAACTGTTTAGTTTCTTAAAAATCTTTGAAGGCTGAGCCTTTGTACTATAGTTGGTGGTGTACTGAACTGCAGTGCTGAGGCCACATGGCTGACCATAGGTTCAGATCCCAAATCAACATGAAAACATGCTGGGTATGTGTGTACCCAAGATCCTGATGAGTTAAAGAATGCAGCAAGATGAGAAACTGTTGGAGGGGTGCCTCTTTCTCCCCATCTATTATGCACACATGTACATGCACTATCCCATGAGTAAAAATAAATAAATGAAATGTTTTGAAATCAATATGACAAAATGCTATTTGTTAAATCTGATGGATATATAGTTTTGTTATATTATTCCTAGTATTTAAATTAATATTTAAAAGTGTGTGTGTGTGTGTGTGTGTGTGTGTGTGTGTGTGTGTGTGTGTGTGTGTGTGTGTGTGTGTGTGTGTGTGTGTGTGTGTGTGTGTGTGTGTGTGTGTGTGTGTGTATTATATACAATTAAATGAAATTAAATATAACATATACAATTTTTATCTTTCAATCATTCCTCAGTATAACTAGAGAGAAAGAAGAAATAAAACATTCCAGATAAAAATGAGAAACTTCACTCTCCACCACATCTTTTCTTCTCTATGTTCCCAAAGTTATCAGTATCCTGAAGTCGAAATACTGCCTTCTCATCCATGTTTTCGTACATTTATTACATATGTAGGTGTTCTCACCAGGAAGAGACAGACTATGTATACAAATGTGGTAATCCTGCTGGCTTTTCAGGTATATCTTTCCCCATCATGTAGGTGGCTCACCTCCACTCTGCCAAGTGATTAAGTTAAGTCATTCACTGTATTTCAGTACACATTTTGTCAATCTCATTTGAATCACATTTGGTTCAAGATTATATTTTCTAGCTCTATCACAGATAGAATTTGTGTTTCTGTTCATCGTTACTTGTATTGTTTGGGGCTACTTTCAAAAGGAGAAGGGGAGTATGAGAATACTTCACCAATTTGAAACCAGATGTCGCTGATGCTTTTTTTACAGTTATTTTAGTAAGAATATGTTTTTTGTTCTTTAGTCTGATAATAGTAATGAGTTATATTCATAAATTTTTCAATATTGAACCATCCTTGAATTCCTAGGATCAACTATGGTTGGCCAGTGTGGTTTTGCCATTGTTGCTGCTGCTACTGCTGCTTCAGTTTTGCTGGATTAGTTTGTTAACATTGTATTTATGTTTTCTTACCTATATCCATAAGTGAGATTGATCTATAATTCGTCTACTATCCTTGCCCACTTTTATATCAAGGTTAATTAGCATCATTTAATAAACTAGAAAATTCTACCTTTCCATAGTCTATGAAATATTTGTCCATTGAAGGTTTGGTAAAGGCTGCCCATAAAACCATCTATACCTAATGTTTTTGTAAGAAGATTTTTTTATATTACTGATACAATTTATTTGATGAACATGGGTTTATTTGTTTATTTCTATTGCTTCTGGAGATAATTTTGGTCATTATGTTTGAAAAATTGCCCATTTTATCTAAGTTTCCAAGTTAATTAACATAATATTGTTCTTATTATTTTATTCTTTATGATCCTCTGTAGCTGTAGCTCTATATCTCTTTCATTTTCAACATATTTTTAGAGATTTTTTTTTTATATAAGGCACATGCACTTGTGGAGAGACAAAGAGAGACAGAAAGTGAGAAATCATGCCCCAGGGTAGGATAGCCATACTGCAATCTCTTCTCCATTCTTCTCTTCCTTCTCTTGGGATTTTGGGCATGCATGCACATGCACCAGTGTGAATTCTAAGCTACCAGATCTGGAACTCAAACCATGGTCAGCCATGTGGGAGTCCAGCAATGTAACCATTATGCCATCTGCTGGTTCCCAATATTTTTATTTTTACTTTCTTCCATTTCTTGTGCCCAATCATGCCAGATGAATGTCCATATTATTATTGTTTAAAACAAGGAAACAAATAAAACTTTCTATTGATTCACTATGTCTTTACCTAAATGAAAAAATAAAATTTTCTCCATAAATAGAAAAGATAGAACAAAGGTTATTTCTGCTCCTAAAAAGAGGGGGTGTGCCTGAGGCCCCACTTAAGGGTCATTTTTCCCAGAAGCAGCATATCCTGCTGATTATACTAACCCCCCCACCACCAAAGCTTATGATTTGGACTCAAATGCACTGATGTCCAGGTGCATCCCCTTCCCAAGTGTACAATCTTGAGCACCTGAAAGGAGATTCCCATCTCTAAGATTATGGCAAGGACTACATGGAAGTGCCAAGCTAAAGAACAGAATGAATAGATAAATGAGAGTATGAGAACTAGAGTTGGGAGACCTTTATTTGAATACCTGCTTAATGGCCTGGCAGTTGTGTGGCCCCAAGCATCCATTTGAAAAACAAAACAAAACAAAAAAGATAAAATACTTAGAGTTGTGAGGATTAAATTGCATATATCTCTAGCAAAGCATTTAACACAGATCAAATATTCAAGAATAGCTGTTGTTCCCACAACAATTATTATCAGCCTCAGATGGGTGAAGACCTCAACTCAGAGCCAACCAGAGTTCAGGATCCTCTTGCCTTCATTCTTCTCTTGACTCAAGACCTGCATAATGAGGACAGAGCAATCCTGGAAGGCATAGGATTGGCTCACACTTGGTCTCAGGAGCTACCACAGTTCACCCTAGCAGCTGCTCATAGGAAGGAATAAGCCCACATTGGTATAGGGTAGAAAATGTGGGTTTGAAAACATAGAATTTCATAACCAATGATAACCAGACATTATGTCAAAACTCTCAAAAATGGAATTATACCCAGGGGTAGTACAATTATACCCTATGTCTGCTTGTATAACATGGTAGTGCTTAAATAGGGCTCCCAGAGTCCAAAAGCCAACATTCTCTTTTCCTCTACCACAAACTAATGGTAGACAGAATATCATGTCTCGCCACTTTCCTTTGCCAAAATTTTGGCATTGAGTATTAATATAAAGCTTTATTTAAAGAAAGGATTCCATAGCTTAAAGTATGTTCAGGGCAGTGAATCATCAATGTCAATCAGAGTCGATTTGCCCCTTTGAACTGCTTGTCTAAGGTGAAAATATCAAAAGTTTCTTTGGGGGAACCAGCAGTTAGCGTAATGGCTATGTCGCTGGACTCCCACATGGTCGACCGCGGTTCGTGTCCCGGACCCGGTGGCTTAAAACTCACGCCGGGCGCGTGTGCGTGCGTGCCCAAGATCCCGAGAGGAGAATGGAGGAGAAGGGATTGCGGCGTGACCATCCCCCCTGGGGGGTGATTTCTCGCTTTCTGTCTCTATGTCTCTCTCTGTCTGTCTGGCGAGCGCACGCACCCTACAGTGAAAAATCTCTCCAAAAAAAAAAGAAGTTTCTTTGGGTCTCAGGTCCATATCAGTAGAAAAAGAATGATGACAATTAGCAGACAGCACTGTACAAACTGGGATCGTGAACACACATTAAGAACTATTTCACATGCACACACCAACACCTTTGGTTCCTTTTAGTCTAACACTTTCCTCTACTGGAGATGTGCCTACATTGGCTGGAGAAAGTGCAACAATGTAAAGATGATTGGAGGAGATGAAGAACAATCTTACAAAGGTCTAGGGAAGGAAGCTCAAGAAGGAGCTGAAGAAGACACAGAAGGCTTAGGAAAAAAGCAAAGAATGAAATACAAGAATGCTACAGAGACAGATGTTGAAATGCTAGGACTAAGGAGCTCTCAGAGGTCTGGGATCTGCTTATTTTTGCCCATTTTCTCTGGTTGAGGGCTGTGTACTCCCCTTCCTTGCATTGAAAATGGGAGGGGGGAGGGACTCTATAAGAAGATACTAAAAAGAATCTCTGTGACTCAGCCCAGATCCTGAACTCTAGGGTGGCAGTCATCAGAAGTTTTGGAGGGCAACAACACTGGTTCTGTGTCTAGCCCTCAGTCCAAATGAAAACTGTACATCAGACTATGAGGACAGTGTGGCCGAACTGGTTCTATCTCATAGGAAAACCCAACTGAGAGGCAGAGAGGCTCCAGGAATG
>NW_006159579.1:6820968-6859455 GCF_000334495.1 Tupaia belangeri chinensis | reverse complement strand
AAACCCAACTGAGAGGCAGAGAGGCTCCCGGAATGCCTTGTAGTAGACTAGCTCCATGACTGAATAGTTATGTCTATCATGGGGAAAAATGCCACATATTAAACACCGTGTACTTACTAGAATGACCTCCTTTTCCCACATATCATCGCCAAAATTAATGTGTTCATATTAATGGCTAGCATTTGTACATCCTTACTGCGGGCCAAGGCTGTGCTTAATGCTCCATTTAAATTAGTTCATTTAACCTGCCAAAAACAGGTAAACATATAGTGATTATGGTTTGGGGGTGTTTTTAAAGCCCTTATCTTCCAGAGGTACACCTGCCATGTTAATGGAAGATATGTAATGTTTCTGTATTTGAGATTGGCTTCTCAACAATCCAGTAATAGTGGCATGGGATATTGGAATGAGAGTGACCATGAGTTGGCAATTGCTGAGTTGAATGGTGGGTACAAGAAAGTTCATTATGCTGAACTTGTTACATTAGTATAAGTTTTGTATTTGTTGAAATTTCTGTTAAAAAATGTGAATATTTAGAGGTCAGACAGTGACGGAGCAGGAACATAATGTTCTGCAGGGCTGACACACGGGGGGAGGGTCTGGGTTTACATTCAGAAACCTCCCTGAGCACCCTAGGAACATACCTGTCTGTGATCCAGGGCTGGCTGAGCCTAGGGGGTGGATCACAGTGTGAAGATCCTGTTAGAGGTGACTCTTTCTATCTAGGAAGGGAGGAAGGGAAGAAGGAACTTTAGAAAAACAACTTTAAAAAATACTGCTAGCCCCATTTATGTTTATAAAAATTAGGGCTGCAAAAGGTTAATTACATTCCCAACATCAAACAGCTAATGAGCAGGATATTGTAGACACCAAGTTGTGCTCCTTAAAGATCCTTCCAGTTAGCTGTTTACTATCCATCTACAGAGTAGACATATATTCCTCTAATATACTGTATACAAGACATGTAGTCACTCATCCATTCATTTATTTTTAGCAAACATACATTCATTTTCTATTGTTTTTCATGGTCAGATAACACAGATGAAGGTTCTGTCAGTCTAGTGTCTGGATTGTAAGCCACCAGGGTGTCTGCTTCGGCTGCACAGAACCATCTCGCCAGATGTCATGGCCTCTCTAAGGAAGCCAATGACAGCTAAGCAAGGTTTTCGGGTCCAGCCATTCTGACTTCATCCAGGCTAACTCTGATGACCAATAGTCATTGCAGAACTCTCTCCTGGATTGGCCCAGCCCCTGTTGGACCAGCATCACAATCTGACTTTTCCTTCTGCCCAGTCCTGCTGTTGCTTCTGCCTTTCATATTTATTGATCTCTAAAAGAACATTTCACATCCTGACCTCCATTTCAACATCTCTTTCTGAGGAAACCAAACTGAGATTTAGTGAAGCTGAGATTTGAACCTGGAGCTGTCTGAATGCACAACATGAGTGAGTATGCCAGGAAGGGGGTAGGAGCAGGTGCTCTGGTAAGCCCCTCAACTGTTAATGTTCAGCACCCCATCTGCTCCCCCAGCCCAGTGCTGAGGAGACCTGCACAGATCATGAGCTCATGAACATTGAGAGATGAAATGTGAGTCAGGTCCCAAATCCAAGACTTTCTAAGCAGCAGGAGGGCATCGCCGCTAAGTTCAGAGAAGACCTTTCCGGGCACCAGTTCCCTGCGGGCCCAGCTGGATGCTGCTGCAAGAGGACTTTGAAGGCAGCAGCTCATGCCCTGACCCAGGAGGCCTCTCAGCAGCCCGACCTCAGAGGCCAGGCTGCTCCCCAGCACCTCCACATCCAAGCAACTCAGCGAGATGCCAGAGCCAGCAGGTGGCTCTGAAAATGCCCCATGTAATTAGAAATCTCATTTCCATTCCTGGTCTCTGGTTTGCATGGCAAAGAGAGTCGTTTTTCTGGAATGAATTATCCCCTCCCTGCAGATGTCTTCAAAGGCTTATAATCCAAAACGGGCTCTCAGAGACCCAGCCTCCCAGGGCCTCCCATGCACACAGGAAGTCACTCCTTTGCGGGCACAGATGGGCTTTTGAAATGTACGAATGGTGCTGATGTGGCAGAAAACGCCAGCCATAAGGGCAAGAGTCAGTGTTCCTAGCGTCCGTCTCAAAGGGGAGCTCGGCACACCTTTACCCTCACCTTCAATCAGGGCGATCTCCTGGTTTGCTGGGACTGCCTTTGCTTTAGCATGGAGTATCCTGCATCCTGGAGAACCCTTAGTCTCAGGGGAACTAGACATTTGATTGCCCTACCATCACTCACAGTTTGCCAAACTAGAGGGATTAAAGCCCATCAACTCTAGTGGTCAATTAGCAGTAAGAGCCTTCTTTCTAATTCAAATTGAGAAAAAGAAAAAAAAAAAGTGTGTGTGTGTGTGTGTGTGTGTGTGTGTGTGTGTATAGATATATAGATATAGTCTTCAAAAGGTTCATTGAATATGCATATTAGGAAAAAGCTATACATGGATTTCGAAAAATTTTGCACCCAAACAAACTCGGACTTTAATTCCCTTTTTCCACAAACTTTTTAAAGTGCTCTCATATGTACATCATATCATATGTTCATATGTTGTGTGTGTGTGTGTGTGTGTATGCACTATATTTATCAGCTGGATAGCCAATCATTCATCTATTCATTTATTTTTAGCAAACATATATTAAGCTCCTACTGTTTGTCATGACCAAATAACACAGATCAATGTGTTCCCTATCCAGTGTATGGATTCTTCACCTGCAGTGATTCACAGAAGGCTTTCCCCACAGGTGATGAGGAAGTCTATAAAATTAAAATTACTGAAAAACTCCAAAATTACTGAAAAGCTAAACTTACTGAAAAACTCTGTGTTTCAGAGTCCAGAGTCCAAGGAGTTTTAATAAATGTATAAGTACAACAGTCATGACATCGCACTGTTTCTCAAGATGTCTTCTGTGGCTCATGAATAAGAGAATCCTTTGATTCTCAAAGCATGGTCCACAAACCCGCAGCATCAGAATCGTGTAGGCATTGATTAGAAAGGCAGGGTTTCTTGGAGCTAGCAGGTGGCATGGTGCTTAAGGCACTGGACTCCCACATGACTGACCACAATTTGTGTCCCAAACCTAGAGGCTTGAAAGTCATGGCAAGCATGTGTGCATGTGTGCCCAAAATTCCAAGAAGAGAATGGAGGAGAAACGATTGCAACATGGCCATCCTCCCCAGAGGGTGATTTTTTATTTTCCCACTCACTGTCTCTGTGTCTCTCTCCAGCAAGTGCACATGCCCTATGGCAAATATCTCAAATTTTTAAAAAAAGAAGGAAAAGAAATGCAGGTTTTCTCCCCTCACTTCAGACTTACTGAGTAAGAATCTTTTTTTTCTTTTTTTTATCTTTTTTTTTTTTTTCAGTAGGGCATGTAACAGAGAGAGGGAGAGAGAGAAAGAGAAAGAGGGAAAGTGAGAAATCACTCCTCAGGGGGGATGACCATGAAGCAATCCCTTCTCCTCTCCTTTTGGGCACACACGCACAGAAACACACACAGACACATAAGCCCATCATGATTTTCAAGCTGTTGGTCTGAGATTCAAACCACAAAGTTGGCCATTTGGTATCCAGCTGCCTTACTCTCCATAGCACCTGCTAGCCCCCAGCATCTTCTTTTAACATGATATCCAGGGCATCTGTTGCTCATGGAAGTTTGAGAAGCACTGGTTCTTACAGTGGCTATTACCTGGGAGCTACCAGTAAGCCATACCTTCTAATGGACAAATGATGTAAGGATTTCACAAACTTTTTGCACATGACTCTGTTTCAGTTCTAGGCCTTCACAACACGACAAAGCTTCTCAATTTGCATTCTCAGAGACTTGAGACTACATGAACAGAGAGAGGTTCAGATGGGACATCTGAATCAGTCACAATCACCCTACCTGCTGAATGTAGGTAAGAGTCACTTGAGTGGCCACCATCAAGAACTGCCCAGCCAACTCCTGCCAGATTACAGAACTGTCAGAAAAAGCAAAATGGGTAAATGAAACAGAAATTTCTACAAAATCACACACAAAAAATAACAGCTTGAAACAACCATGCAGTTTTCAGGTCTCTCCCTGTCCCCATAGCCTCTTCCTTTCCTCCCCAGAGAAAAGCTGGACTTCTTACATGGTAGCTCATGGCTCCAAAGAGTGCAAATGTGGAAGTTGTCAGTCATTTCTTAAGGCTTAGGCAGTGTCATGTCTACTACATTTTATTAGTTAAAGTAAATCACAGCCAGCCTGGATTTACTGGAAAGGCATAGCTACCTGGAGGCATGAGTTGTCATGAGCTATCAATGTAACAGATCACCAGAGTTCTCAAACTTAGTTGCACACTGGAATCACCTTGAGAGTTTAAAAATTACTACCCCTAGAGACTCTGATTTAATTGGTCTGGAGTGCAGCTTGGGCACTGGATTTCCTGTGTTCCCTGGGTGATAAATTCTAATATGTAGCAGAATTTGATAGCTTGTGACCTAATGAGCTTTCTGAAATGAGCAGATTCTTGGGTTTGCCCTGACCCTTCCAGGATCTGAGGCTTTGCAAGTGAGGCCTGTAGAAGGCTGCCTTCAAAAAGGACTCCCAGTGACCCTGCCACCTTAAATTCATGCCCTCATGAAACCTCCTCCTCTTGAGTGTGGGCAGGCCCTATTAACTTGATCCTGACAAAGATAATACAGCAACAGGGACATGTCAGTACTATGTCTAAACCAAGACCGACTTCCTTCTCATTGTGACTTGACACACACTGGCTGTTCTGCCTTCTTGTACTGATGAACCAAGGTGCCATGATGCTCTATGGAGAAGACCAGGTGGCAAAGAACTGCAACCTGCCATTAATCACATGATTTATCCTAGAAGCTGATCCTTCCCCAGTCAAAACTTCAGATGAGACCACAGACCCGGTCAAAACCCTTCTGTGAGAAACTCCACAGGAGTGGATCCATCTAAGCCATGCCTGGCATCCCGACTCACAGAAACTGGAAGATAATAAATGCATGTTGTTTTAAGCTACTACGTTGTGGGATAATTTGTTAAGCTGCAGTAGATATCTAATAGAAGGTCTGTGAATCTTTTTAATTAGCTCTCCAGATGGTTCTTATGTACATTAGAGTTTCAGAACTGCTACAATGCACTGTAGAAAGCATTGTAATATAAGACTAAATGTCTGGGACACCCATGGAAGCCTTTAAAGAAACATTAATGTTGGGTTATGAGAATGAAAAAAACAGGTGCAAAAGGGACAAAGAGGTTCCAGAAAAATGAAAGAGCACTTCCCCTCAGGCTAGAGTGCTCTCCTCTTTGCTGCATCCTTCTATTCTCAGCTTAGATATTGGTGTAGGTAGAAGACCTAGTCTATCTTCTCCTGAGCTCACAGCAGGTGACATTTTAGGTACCCTGGAAGGTCCTGCTGTAACCTGAGTCCCCCTAAAAGTAATTTCTGAGACAAAGGCTTGCAAGCAGGTAGCTTAGTGTGGACACTAAAAAGGGTCTGGGAAGAATGAAGTGAGAGAAAGTTAAAGCCAGTTCAAAGATAAGTTATGGTACTCTAGGCAACTGGAGGGCCATTTAAGGAGCTGTGGAAAATGCTTTTCTGAATTTTCATCCAAAGCACAAAACTGGGGACTCTTGTCCCCCATTGGCCAAAAGTGCTTCACGGGGTGTTAACTCCCTTGCTCTTCCAGAAATCCTCATGCACCGAAATTAAATGAGTCCACACAGGCTTTCCCAGCAACAGTGGCAGGAAAGACCCATGACAGCAAGAGCCTTGGTTGAAATGAAGAGCTATCATGTTACACCTGTGTGCAGCTGTTGACCAGGCAATGGGTGGACTAAGGGATATGGAGAGTGGGGATGAGAAGATGTGATCCTACGTACGAGAGTTAGCCAGCATACCCTTGCAGTTTATTATTATTTTAAATTTGCTAGAGGGTTCATATGCTCACTGGAGATAGAGAAAAAGAGAGGGAGAGAAAGTTGAGGGATAAGAAAGCATCTCTTAGTATAGCCATGCCACAATCCCTTCCTTCTCTTCATTCTCCTTTTGGGATTTTGAGTACACAGACACATACAGAGAGGGCATGTTTTTCAAGCTTTTGTATTTAGGAATTTAACTGAGCAGTTGGCAATGTGGGATCTAGCTGCCACCAACCACCATGCCACCATCTTCCCACCTCCACACAGGTTTATAATTGATTCTTCCATGATTCTCTTTCTTATCAAACTGTCAATTCTGGGGAGGATTTTGGTTCTTAAGGTACTCTCATGTCCCTAGCACAATGCTTACCACATAACAAGGTGCCACAATATTTAATTAATGAATTAATCTCAGCAATGTGGTTGAAGGGGCCAAAGCCTGAGGAACTGGGAAACTGGAGGTGCTTTTGGGATGAAGTCAGAGCTGAGCGGGGTGAACTCTGAACAATATGGAGACCCACGAGAGATCCAAATCATGACAGAAAAGGTTTCCTTGGGTGCTTCAAGTCTATGAGGCTGAAGGGAGATAAAAAGCCCCAGAATAGGGAACCAGCAGTTAGCGTAATGGCTATGTCGCTGGACTCCCACGTAGTCGACTGCGGTTCGTGTCCCGGACCCAGTGGCTTAAAACTCACGCCGGGCGCATATGCGTGCGTGCCCAAGATCCCGAGAGGAGAATGGAGGAGAAGGGATTGCGGCGTGACCATCCCCCCTGGGGGGTGATTTCTCGCTTCCTGTCTCTATGTCTCTCTCTGTCTGTCTGGCGAGCACACGCGCCCTACAGTGAAAATCTCTCAAAAAAAAAAAAAAAAGCCCCAGAATAGAACCTGAGAGGTTAACCAGTAGAAAAGGAAATGATTGGTACCCATCTCAGGCCACCTATACCAGGCATTGTTCCAGTCATCTGAAGTTTCCTTCTCTGGAAAATTGCCCTTGGGGGGCAGTATCCATTTTGGTTGAAATACTTCTATTCCTCCTTCTCCCACTAAAGGAAGTCTCAGCCCATAGGAGGCAAAGCCCAGCCCCATGCTCTAAGGGAAAAGACTTGCAGTGCCCTTCATACTCCAGGGTTCTGCATGTGTTCAGGCCAAAGCTAGTCTCAAGCTAAACCCGCATGTAGGCCCACCTGCTTCCCCTACTTCAGCATGAATTTCTCCTAGAGAGCACTTCCTCAACAAATCACTTGCACAAAAATGTTCATGTCAGACTGTGCTTCTAGAGAACAAGACACAAGACAGAGAACGTGCAAGGTTCCATCACCCCAACCCTAGCCAAAAGCATAACTGTCCTAGATAAGGGTGAGCCCACCTCAGGATACCTTTCGATCTTGGCCAATATTCACCTCACCAGGCATTTACTAATACCTGCAATGTGCTAAATCCTGTATTAAAAGAGGTAGGGAGCATTTTTGTCCTATTCAGTCTTCCCAACAACATTCCAAGGTGGGTATGTACTTAGAATTTTATTTTTCGTACTTAGAATTTTTTTTCCAGTATAATCCATTACCACAAACTGTTTAAAACACAGACTCCTTATTTCACAGTCTCTGTGGGTCAAGATTCCAAGTACAGGTTAATGAGACTATTGTCCCATCTGGAACTCAGGGTCCTCTTCCAAGTTCATTTGGGTTTTTAGTAGAATTCAGTTTCTTGCTACTATCTTAATGAAGTCCTACTTTCTTGCTGGCTGTCAGTCATGCATCCCTTTTGGTTTTTAGAAGTCACCTTTAGGTCATACCCAGGTGATCTCCTCCACAGGCAATTCACAACATGACATTTTGCTTTCTTCCAGGCCAGCAGAAGAGCATCTACTGCTTATTTTTTTCCCTTGGTCAGTTGTAATGGACTGATTAAGTCAGGCCCACCTAGAATAATCTTTTATTAACTCAAAGTCAATTGACAAGGCATCATAATTTCCTTTTGCCATTAAACATAACAATCATGAAAGTGACTTTCATAATATCTATGGAGCCTGACCACACTTGTGGGAAGAATATTTTGTAGGGCCTATATCCACCCGAGTGTGGAAATTTGGCATTCCAGCTTAGAATTCCACCTATTGCAATATGATTATTCACCCTTTGCAGCCAGGAAATAAAGCTTCAGGGAAGTTGAGCTATCTGCATTTGGTCACACAGCATTTAAGTAGAGAAATGACCCTATCCTCTTTCGTAGCTCCCTTGGGCTTCAGTTGGGTGAAGTCTGAAGTTGACCCCGATATCCAGACCTCTCTAGCATTCAAAAATAGGCATCTTTTCTCTCTAACAGGACTTACAGCAGATGGAGTGAATGAGTCTGGGTCAAGGATCCACCAGTTTCAATCGCTTTAGGGGCAAGTTAGGAAGTAAAAATGGAGTATCCACATATGAGACAATAAGAAATGGTGGTTATGATGGCATTCCCAGATCAAAAATATTTAAATTCTATTAAAATGCATGCACACACACACAGTACTAATATATTTTGTCTTTCAAACAAAGCAAAAGTACCAACTGCAACAGCGTCTTTAGCCAACAATTTACCAACCCAGATCTAGACTGTTTTTTCCCCATGATGACTTAGCTCAAGGGACCTTAAGGAAGAGAAAAAGGCAGAAATAGAAGTCTCTTTGGAGGCAACCTAGAAGAAGCTGAAAGTGAGACCCTCTTACTTCTCAGTTTCCTGCCAATTAGATCAGAGATATAGAAAATGAGCTATATACATATAGTACTTTTATATAAATGTATATTTATGTATATGTACATATACATAAAAATAGGGAGTTGGCAAGCTTTTCCTATCAAGGAGCAGATAGTGAATATTTTAAATCTTGTATGCCCTATAGACTTTGCCACAATTACTCAACACTACTCTTATAACACAAAAGCAATCATAGGCAACACATAGTGGGTGTGCATGTCTGTGTTCTCATAAAACTTTATTTATAGAAATAGGCATGAGCCCTAGTTTGTTGGTCCCTGGTATAGAGCACAGGCTTTGAGGTCAGAAGACCTGATTTCAGTTTCTTGCTCTCCTTCTTGCCCTCTTAACTTTATGACCTCTGTTTCCTTGTTTACAAAATAGAAATAACATGTGGCAGACAGTACTAGCATCTACATCACCTTCTACCTTTTACAGCCAACCTTGTAATTGGGTTGGACCCTGGGCTGAGTTCTGGTCAATGAGATGTGGTTGAAAATGATGTCGGCCACATTCAAGCCTGGCTCCTAAACACACTCTATCAAAGCCTCATGTCCTCCTTTCCTCTACCATCGTGACCTGGAGCATCACATGTCCCAGATGATAAAACAACAACATGGAAAAGGGCCATTGGACCATTAAAATTAACAAGAGTGAGAACTAAAACTTTGCTATGTTAAGATACTGAGCTCTCAGAGTTTGTACATTGGGACAGCTCAAGCAATTACTGCAATACAAATACCTATGTCCTGGGGTCTTTGTGAGGATAAAAGGGGATTAATATGTCAAGCACCAAGACCAGGACTTGACACAGTGAAGGCATTCAATTTAGACTAGCTATTATGATTAATTGATTATAAAATTCATCACAAGTAGCTTGTGGGGTTTTTAAAAGAACACTCAGGAATTTTTTACTGAAAATGAGTCAACTAACTTTTCCAAAAGATATCAACCAACTGAGTTTTTTCAAATGTTGAAAATAACATTTTGATAAGAAAAATGCTGATTCTATATGTTTTATCTCAAAAAAAAAGGCATCACTTATTAACTCTCTTTAAGAGAAGGAAGGAAGAAGGAAAAATACCCTCTAATTTTTGCATCCCTATTCATCATTTTCTCTAGTCAGCACAAGTTTTCTGAGCAGGTCCACTCTATATATGCACTGGGCTGGCTGCTAATTCAGCCACGATCCTGCAACCTAGTGGTAAGGACAGGTGGTCTCTAAGGTTCTGCCAGGGTTATCAGTCAATAGAATGGGATGCTCCACTCTGTGAGCAGGGTGTCACACACTGTTTCTTTTTATTTTCTTTTTTAAGGTTTTTGCAATAGGGCATGTGCGCTCACTGGAGAGAGACAATGAGAGTGAAAGTGAAAAAATCACCCCCCAGGGTGGATGACTATGCCAGAATCCCTTATCTTCCATTCTCCTCTTGGGATTTTGTGCATACATGCACACACGCTTGGAATGATTTTCAAGCCACCAGATCTAGGACTTGAACCATGGTCAGCCATGTGGGAGTCCAGCATCTTAAGCGCCATACCACCTGCTGGCCCCACACACTGTTTTTTTTTTAAACCCATAGACTCCACACCCTGAACACAGGTAAAGTAAAGCCTGGCTTTGCAGGTCTGTGCAGCCTCCACCATGGAAAGAGTCTCTTTGATGGTCTTTTCATGTTTTAAGTTCAAAGTAGTGGAGGCAAGAAAAACCCAATCCCCCTTAGGCAAAAGAAGTTGATATATTTGTGGGTTAAAGGTAGATTCTGAAAATGGAACATCAAAGAGGTGAAATGAAGAAAGCCCAATGAAGTGACCAGTGAGGGCTGTAGATGTTTCTGAAAATGTCAAGAAAGAAGAAATAGGGACTGCCCCGGGGCACAGTGGCAATGCATTGCTCAAGAAGAGCTGCACCCCACATGGCACTGCAGTTCAATGTCCAGCCTGGCCTGCCTGAGACAAGCTAGGCACGCACATGCGTGTCCAGGATTCTTGAGCTAGAGGACCAAAGGAAGGGGATTGCAGCATGACCAGACCCTATGGAGGGTGCCCCACTCTCTCCCTCTTTCTCTCAGGTGTGCACACACATGTGCTCTATCATGAAAAAGAAAAAAAGACTGACTCTGTAGATGAGGAATGTGACTGTCAGTCATTCCACAATGTATACAAATATCAAAACATCACTTTGTGTTCCATAAAAATATATACTTTTTATTTATTATTAAAATTAGAATATAAAAGAATGCATTTAATGCATGAAGAGAGAGTTAATAGGCCAGCTCACAATTCATACATAACAAGCTATGAAGAAAACCTGTTCAGACTGAGGCAAAGTCTAAACTGACTTTCCTCCACATTGCTAATCTTTAAAGAACAGCAGGCCCAAAAGCCTCTGAGTGCTCTACCTGTAGGACCTCCTTACCTCAAACAAGCCTAAAAATTTAAGCAGGTGCGTGATCCACTGTCATCTGGAGATTATTTATGAAAACATCAAGATGGACTGTAAGTACACTTCCCTGGGTCGTGCAGCTATCAAATGGCAGAACTAGGATCTGAAAACAAGTAACCTCGATTCCAAAAATGAACTACTTTTAACTACTAAAGTCTCATAACCAATACTGGTGAACACCACCATATACTATGTTCTGTCCTAAATAACTTTATGTATCTCATTTTAATTTTCATAACCCTATGAGGTTGGTACTGTTATCATTGGTTTTGAAAATTTGCTAGAGTGCACATGCACTCACTAGAGAGAAACATAGAGAGAGCAGGCATGTGAGAGAGCACTCTCCATGGGAGATGGCCACACTGCAATCCTTTCACCTCTATTTCTACTTCCTGGATTTTGGCACGCACACATATGTCCCTGGTGTGTTTCTTAAGCCACCAGGTCTGAGACTTGAACAGCACATTTAGCCATGTGGGATCCAGCTGCCTTGATCACCATGCCACCAGCCAGCCCTATCATTGCCATTTTATAGATGAAAATACCAAAGCTAGAAAAGATTAGGTGACTCCCTCAAAATTATAGGACCAGAAAGTGAATTATCTCACTCCAGACCTCACACTTGTAACAATGACCCAGAGTCTAATGTCTCCCAAGTATGTGTAGCCAACCAGGAGTCCAGGGCTCACAGAGCCTAGCCACTGTCCTTGCCAAGACTCTTTGGCCCAGACCTATGGGTTGTTTCCTCTGGTCATAGGAACCTGGGGCCTGTGATCTGGGTACAACCTGAGCATGATTCTAGATGAACGTGACCTTCCACATGTGCCAATTGACTTCTGCAACATGTAAATGATAAGCTGTAAATCAGAAGGCAGCCAGTCCCATCATGAATTATCTGTTCCCTCCAAGCTCGTCAAGACAGACATGCATAAATTCTGGGTAGGCTGTGGCAGGTGCTGTCCTTTAGATTTCCAATTAAATAAGCCCTAACTTTGCTCACTTCTCAGTGGGGAGGCTGTGCATTAATATGCTAATCTGCAGTCTAGGGGGCATTCATGACAACCTCTAGATACTCGCATGACCCATGACCCTCTGCTCTTCAGTCCTGTTCAGAACCCATCAGGCAGGCAGGAAACTCAGGCAGGTGAGTCTGTGAGGGAATGGAGAATGCTTTCGTTGAGAAGTCAAAGACATAGGGAACAATGTTATCACCATTTGCAAAGATAGGGATGTAAGAAATCCGAAAGCATCTTCATCCTGTTATACAGCCCAGTGTGACTTAATCCCTGGCCACTGTAGTATCCCCAAGGAGTAACTTTGTCACACCCAGCAAGATGTTTTCAGACCATGCTTTCCCACCATGGTTGGATAGGGGGCACATTCCTATTGAGAAGTAACAAATTTTCTTGAACTAAGAACGAGCCTTGAGTATTAGTCCTGCCTCTAGTGCATTCTCACTGCATGTCTTTAGGCAATTAATTCCACATGTCCAAACGTCGGTTTGAGCATAAGGAAAGTAGATATGTGGCAATGCCTATGAAAGGCTTTTGTGCATAATAGCAAATGTTTTGGTTTTACTGGAGTTATTATTGTCATTCTCTTTTCTTCTTAACATGGTAGAATAGGGTTTCCACAGCCTCTAATCCCCTTCTTGACTGGAAAATTTATTAATCCCCTTGGAGTCCTTGACTTTTATCAAGATAAAGATCATCTTTGGTGAAGAAAAGGAAAAAGACAGAAAATCTTCTAGCATAAAAGTCAGAGTCAGTATAAAGAAGAATATAAGTTATGGCAACCATTGTGGAGAATGATATCAAGGTTTCTCAGAAACCTACAAACAGAACTACCATATGACCCAGTAATCCCATTCTCAGATATCTATCCAGAAGATAGGAAAACCCTCAGTAGAAAAAATACTTGCACATCCATGTTTACTGCAGCATTATTTACAATTCCTAGATTGTGAATTCAACCCAAATGTCTAAGAACAGATGAGAGGATTGAAAAAATGTGGCAAATGTACTCTATGGAATACTACTTGACCTAAAAAACAATGAGACCCGACATCTGATATAAAGTGGATGAATAAGGAAGATTTAATGCTATGCTAAGCAACCACACTATGAAAGAGAGGCATTGTATATCCCACTCAATATATATGGAATGTCTGTGCACTATAGCAGACATTGAAAAATTCGAAGATATAATAGCAGCAAAGGCAATGATAGATACTAGAGAGAGTGAATAATAAGGGGTAAGAAGGAGGGGATCAGGGGAAAAAAAACAACACATTTAATAGACACAAAAATGAAGAGCTTTTTGCTGATGATAATGTATATGGTGATGGCTGACTTGACTAATATGCACTGTATTCATGCTGGGAAAAAACACATTGTACATTGCAAAGATAAATAGTGATTAAATGTAAATTTAAAAATTTTAAAAAACTAAAAAGAAGAAAAAGGTTTATACATCTTGTAGATGCCTCACTCTATGACTGGATCTAGAGGGGCCATTTCATTCATAACAATAGAACCCAAGAGACATAAAATTCATGTCCTAACCTCTTATTCATTAAGATGAAGTCTATGGGACTCAGTGAATGGATGTGTGTAAAGAGGAGGAAATAAATTAAGGAGATGGAAGAGTTTAAAGGGAGCAAAAACAAAGAAAATGAACTATCTCATTCAAAAAAAAAAAAACCATAGATAGAGCTGGAAGAGCAAAGAGTTGTTTATCACAATAGTTCTCTGGCCTTCAAGTCATTGTCAGTAGTTTATCAATGGGAATTTCTCTGTTATGAACTATAGCTTCTCACCATTTCATCCAACATTAAAGTAGTCATTAACTGACAAACATTAAAAATGGAGCCAATCTAGGGGTCAGCAGCTGGCATACCAGTTACATTACTGGACTCTCACATGGCCAACCACGGTTCAAGTCCCAAACCCAGTGGCTTGAAACTCACTTTCCCTCTCACTGTCTCTGTCTTTCTCTCTCTCTGGCAAGTGCACATACCGTAAGGCAAAAACCTCTAAAAATAAATAAATAAATAAATAAATAAAATGGAGACAATTTCTTCATGAAAGGTATAAAATCCCTCACATATTTTGTAACTTCTCGGGTTTAGAGTGTTTGTTTGTTTGTTTGTTTGTTTGTTTTGCCTATAGGGCACATGCACTCCTCAGAGAGACAAAAAGCTAGAAATCACCCCACCCCCACCCTCCTGCAGAGGGGATGGCCACAGCACAATCCCTTCTCCATTCTCTTCTCAGGATTTTGGGCACACACACACATGTGCCCAGGATGAGTTTTAAGCAGCAGTATCCAGGACTCAAACTGCAGTCAACTATGTGGGAGTCCAGCGACATAACCATTACACTATCTGCTGGTCCTACCTCTTGGGTTTTTAAAGTACTGTTCTAATCTGATTGTTTGGTCTAAACTGCAACTATTATGAATCTTCTGGGATAATCCTTATCCTTGTTAAGCATAAAAGTCCCTGGGACCATCAGTTAGCGTAATGGCTATGTCACTGGACTCCCACGTAGTCGACCACGGTTCGCGTCCCGGACCCAGTAGCTTAAAACTCACGTCGGGTGCGTGTGCATTCATGCCCAGGATCATCAGAGGAGAATGGAGGAGAAGGGATTGTGGCATAGTCATCCCCCCTGTGGGGTGATTTCTCGCTTTCTGTCTCTCTGTCTCTCTCTGTCTGTCTGGCAAGCACATGTGCCCTATAGTGAAAACCTCTCAAATAAATAAATAAATAAGTCTCTGGGAATATGGAGGAGGAGTCTTTAATTCAGACTTGGAAAGTCACAGAAGCCTTCCTAGAGAGGGTAAAGTCTAAGTTGAGTCCTAAAGAACTATGTATTGATCAAGCAAAACAAGAGAACAACATGTGCAAAGGCCTCATAATAAGAGCCTCCCAGCATGATGAGGAGTTTCAATAATTTTGTTTGGAGGAAGACTAGAGAACAAGGGGCAGAATAGATAGATATGGGGCTAGAGGACCATGCATGGGTCAAGCTATAGAAGTTTATCCAAAACTCCTTAGCTGCGTAGTAAGTGCATTATTCAGAAAGCACTGGGCTACTGTTGAAAGTTCTTAAGCAAAGGACTGATTGTGTGTGTGTGTGTGTGTGTGTGTGTGTGTGTGTGTAAATTTTAGAAAGATTGCCTGTCTTCTCTGTGAGAATAGATTATAGGAGAGCTAAAGTGAAAGGTAGGGTGTGACAAGTTATTGACTTAAAAAAATAAGGATGCCAGGCCAGCCCCAGGCAACAGTGTCTCAACAAGAGAAAAGACAGAGGTTTTAAAAGTGAAATTGCAAACCTAGCCAGAGAATGGATACCTTCCAATACCCAGGTAGAACTTGGTCCCTAGATGGAAAAATTGTGTTATTCCATAAACTAGGGAACAAAGGGAGAGGAGTGGGTCTAGGGATGAAAGAATGTGCATCAACTTCAGGACATGCCATATGAGAAGTGACAGATAGGTATTCAGATTTACATATTCAGAGAGAATATGGAGATTTTTTTGAGAGATTTTTGCTATAGGGTGTGTGTGCTTGCTAGAGAGATAGAGAGAGACAGAGAGACAGAAAACAAGAAAGTGCCCCCCAGAGGGGATGACCATGCTGCAATCCCTTCTCCTTCATTCTCCTCTTGGGATTTGGAGCCCACATGCACATGCACCTGGTATGAGTTTTAAGCCTCTGGGTCTGGGACTCAAACCATGGTCAACTACATGGGAGTTCAGTAACATAACCATTCCATTTGGTGGTCCTGAGAATATGGAGAATTCACAGTGGATGTTGCGCACATAAGATTTAAGCAATATATACATAGGCAATTTGAAATAATGAGCATGGTTAAAATTAGTGAGGAAAAAAAATGTGGATAGGATGAGTGCTAGGCTCCAAAAGGCTTTTGACAACTTCTCTGTAAATGTCCTTATAAATTTGGAGAAATGAGTAAGACATAAATCTTGGCTGGAGAAATGACTGAGCACGTAGCTTGATAACCAAGCCAATGTCTAGCCGACCAGTATCAAGGCCTGTTGGTGAGTCTCAGGTCCCTCTGGTAGACTTTATCCTATCCAGCATTTTTTTATCAGTTATTTGGATGAAAACATATTTGGATATGAAGCCAAAGGGAAATGAGTGAAGAAGGGTACAAGAAATAATGACATTTAGGAATGAAGGGTCAGACTAATGAATTAACATATGACAGAAACATTCACCAAGTCCTGAAATAGGACCCCAAAATCATCTGCAGAAGCAAAGGGTCAGGGAGACACTAACTGGCGGGAGCTTGTGTGAAATTAAAAATATACAGGACATGTCATGACTGCAGGTTCTAGCTCACCTAATACCATGATCTGGCAGCCAACATTTACAATATGAATATTATTAACATTAATAAGTACCATAAAGTTCAAAAGGCAGATATTCTGTTCTCATCTCTGCATCTGAGTAGTGCACCCCAACTCTGTGGGTTCACCTCTGGATACTAGCCTCCAAAAAGGAAAGTACTCCAGATGATGAACAAAAGAACCAAAAGAGTTTAGGCCAAAAAATGTAAGGCAGAAGGTAGACATAATGGATATATTCTAAGTCAAAGATCTGACCTGTGAGAAAAGCCATGAAATCCATGGAAGAAAGTTACAGAAAGATGGATGTCTTTCTGCATCTGAGACACCCTTCAACAACCTGCATGACTTATGACAGTCCCCAAAGAACACAGGTAAAGCCAGAGACATCTTAATTCAGGAATGAAAACAAAAATGTCTAAGGCAGTTCTTAATCTGTAATTTTTTTTCTATAGGGTATGTGCGCTTGCCAGAGAGACAGAAAGCAAGAAATCACCCCCCCGGGGGGGGGGGGGCCACACCGCAATCCCTTCTCCTCCATTCTCCTCTTAGGATCTTGAGCATGCACGCACATGCGCCCAGCGTGAGTTTAAGCCACCAAGTCTGGGATTTGAACTGTGGTCAACTACATGGGAGTCCAGCAACATAGCCATTACGCCAACTGCTGGTCCCCTTAATCTGTCATTTTAAAATCTCTGTTCCCCAAATAGATTTTTGAGCTGGTTCATCTTAAAATACACACAAACACACATGCACAGATATCATATAAATGCATACACACACGCCCTACCCTAAAGGATACTAAAAGAAAAGTTTACACAGAAGAATTCCATAATGGAACACCTTGGGCTCATTGAGATAAAAGTGCTTCTTGATGCAGGACTTCTCAGAGCCTTCCATATGCCAATATTCATTGTAAATCTCTATGATAAGGTGTGGACAGAACATGCCATTTTCTCTGAGCTTATTTCACAGTGGAACACATTTTCCTTGTGTGACATTTGATGGCCACCTACAGTGTCACCAACTCCAGTGTGGAAAGTGCTACTAGAGAAAAAAGAAGACAGAGAAGCAGGACCTGCACTTGGGCCCTGAAATGAAACTATGCACACTGTCAAGACTATCCGTCTTGAAATGGTTTATTACCTGCTGATGATAACATGCATAGAATTCTCAACTGCACTTGTCTGAGAAGTATTTCATGTTGGGTAAATTCTCTTTACAAGTCAAGTTACATATTGTGATTGAATGCTTAAAAAATAATGAGAATAAATAATTATAATAATAATCTGAAAAAAATTATGAAAAGTTATTTGATGATGATGATGTAGATAGTAACATCTTTGTCTTGACTGATATGCTTGGTAATCGTACTGGAAAAAGAAATAGAATACACTGTAAAGATACATGTGATTAAATATAATATAAAAATTATAATAAATTAAGGTAAATTTTAAAATTAGTGAAGCAAGCCAGGCTATGAAGGAGAGGCATTGTATGTTCCTGCTTAATATATACTGAGTGTCTGCACTCTATGGCTAAAACTAATTCACTAAAGGATATAGAAACACAGTATATAGATGTAAATAGCAGATATAGTATGTGTGCAAGAGGAGGGTCTCAGGAAGGACATTTAGAGGAAAACTAGGGAGGCAAAGTATTGATGTCACAGGGAAGTGTGGTATTGTCTGTTGAGGATGTTTTGTGGTTTTGCCAACTGTGTTGGGGAGAGATGTTCACCTATTGAAGTATCCATTTTGTAAGACAAATAATAATGTGATTAAATGTATAAAAGAAAATGAAATGAAAAATAAATTGAATTAATTAATTAATTAATTAATTAATATTTTCTAAACAATTTTAAATTAAAAAAATTTTTAAAGAGTATCTTTCTTCTGTGATCTTCAGTTTTCTTTTATGGAATGGGATTATAGTAATTTCCACCTCAAATGTTACTATCATAAAAATAAGGAGTGAAAAGTGTGAACACACTGACCAATGTGTGGAGCTTGGTAAGAATTAGATATTTGCATTATTATCATCACTAATTAATTCCCTTTCAGTTTCATCTTTGTAGAGACATGGTCTATTTCCCTGTGCCTCATATGCCCTTTGATTCCCTCCAGCAGCCATGCAAGAAGCTCTCCGAATGTCTTTGATGAGGCCATTCAGAGTCTCAACAAGAAACTAAACCACTGAGCATTTAAAACAGAGGAACTTTGATGAGAGGAATTTATCGTATGGGTGATGGAAGAGCTGAAAAGCCAAGTAGGGGCCAATGAGTCAACCAGGGATAAGCCATAGCAGGAGAGCACCACCACCCCTAGGCCACAGAGCCAGAGGGAGGGGACAGAAGCAGAAGCAAGAGTCACCTGCTGGACCTAGGACCACGGGGCTGGATCCAGAGGGAATAGCTGCTCCTTGAGACACTATCTGCATGGGAGCATAGAGGGGGGAGTTTCTTAGTTTCTCCTTACTCTATTTTCCCCTCAGATAACCTCCAGTCTCCCACCATTGGTCCCCAATCCCAGCAGCAGCCCAGTAGACTTGAGAGCCCAGAAATGCAGCCTGTACGGTTAGCTTCCTGCCAGCAGGTTAAACGGGTCATGGACCAACAATGACTGAATTTGCTTCTGAAAGTGTGCAGCCCACCTGGACAGAGGGTGGCAGATTCCTCCCAGCAACAGAAAGCCTGTAATTCTATTGGCCAGCTGGGATACAGAAACTAAGAAAGGAGAGACACTCAACAGTCAGCCTCCACTGCCTTTCCACGAAGAGTATCCATACGCACCTTCTCTGAGTATCCACACACACCCTTCCAGCTGCAGGAAGGTAGGCAACAATCAGCCCAACCCAGAGAGATTCTCCTCAAGGGCATCTCAGGTCTTCTTTCCCAGCGCTGACAGCAAGAAATGCTCCTCAGTCCCCAAGACAGGACCAGGAAAGGCTGTGCCGACTTAGAGCTCCTCCAGCGTTTACTGCCCTGGAGTTATTTTTATATCTCATTTCCTCGAATTATGGCAATTTACATACTTCAGCAGAGCACATGAGTGTCCAAAACACAAACCAGGAACAATAACACATCACCGGGAGCTTTGCAGAAACCCTAACCCAGAGGAGGTTTCGGAAATCAGTTGCTAAAACAAGTGGTTCCCTCATCCCAAGTGGGAGAATTCTCAGCGGCACTTGACAATAAGTGGACGTGATGAGGACCACATAGTGCTGTAATTCCTGCCGGATTGCACATTGAAAGCTGCATTCAGCACGCAGAGCCCATCAGAGAGGGCATTGTTGCAATGAATACGAAGGGATTGCGGAGTGAATTGCTGCTTCATTGCCAAGTGCTTCCGATTCCCTGCTCCTGCCACCTGTGTCCTCCGGAAGACACAGAAAAGCCAAGGTCCGAATGGAGGGCTAACTCTGGGCTGGTGAGAAGGGCGGCTCCCCAGGCAGGGGGAGTCCCAAGGAAGGGGAAGAAGCATGCCTGGGGGTCAGGGGAGTGCAAGAACACTCATTGTCTCTGTGTAAAGTTCCAGACTTGCAAAAAACCTGAACTTAAAATCAGATGTAGGAAACCCTGCACTCACTCAAGCATTCATAACCTCACTCGCAGAAACCCAAACACCTGCACTCACATATGGACATGCATACATGCATCCACACACATGCACACACACAGAGACGCTCATACATATTCATTCATTCAACAAATAGTAAGGGCCTACTCTGTACCAGTGACTACACTAAGCACATGGCCATTGTTCTCCTGGAGTTTACCTTCACACACAGATACATGTACACAGACACACACACACACACACACATGCACATACACACACTGGACCACTATATATACACATGGAACCACATATAAACACACATATACGCAGGCACACACAGTCACACATAGATACACATGCATAGACACACACACAAGCACATGAACAATTCACACATGACCATGCCTGACAAGCTCACATGTCCATACTTTCACTCCAGTCTCACTCACTCACATGCACACATTTTACACAGTTAAAAAGCAGAACCACCCAGAGGAAGATGACAAAGCAAACACCCAGTTGTGCTTTAATTCTGAAAACATGGCTCTATCTCACTTGGAGGTTTGCAGTCCAAGACTAATGTTCTTACCAAGAACTTGGTTTGTCTTTGGTTCATCTCACTGACGGTTCTATATTTAACACTTCCCATTGCTAATATCCCCCATCTAGGTATTAAACGCTGCAGTGAAATGTAATTGTTTAAAAAATGTTAGTTATTATTTTTGTTTTTTTTACTGCCATTGTTGATAGGCCTTGAAGAGAGAGTCTTAGAGAGCCCAGATGATTTCAAGATGCTAATGTTATGCTACGTTATATTATATTTTTAAACAATTACATTTTATTTCATTCTCAACCATCTCATTTGATGAAACTGAAGCTCATCAAGGTTAGATGACTTGTCCAAACATACCAGCTACCTCATGGTAGAGTCAGTATTGAAATCCAAGCAAACTGACCGGACAGCTTGAGCGCCCTCTGTATCAGTTAGCTATTCCTATAAAACAAATCAGCCCAATATTATTTTTGCACATGTTTTTCTAAGTGCTGACTGAGATCAGCTAGGGAGCTCTTGCTTAAGGTTCCTCATAGGCGAGGACCAGATGAGGCAAAGTTGGGCACAAATTTAAGAGGGCCCCTGAAAATTCAGTAACTAATATAAAATAATGTTTTAGTCAATACTTTTTCAAAACCAAACTAATGCAAACTATCTATAATGAACACAATATCAATATTTGAAAGGCAAGATCAGTACTATCAATTTTTCCCTTTGCCCCAGACTCCCATATGGCTCTGCTCAGTACTGTTTCTGATTCTCATGGGACTCAATCCAGTCCCAGCCTCCTTACCAGTCCCAGCCCCCTCTCACAGCTGGAAGCTCATTCAGTCATAGCATGTACCAACACTAAGATACTGGGACAGCTGGGACCTTGGGCATCTCTCCTACTCTCCATGGTCTCTTTAGGAGACATTTTCAAGACAACTGAACTTCTTCTGCAGAGGTTCCAGCGTCAGTGGTGTGTGTCTCAAGAGAGAGAGCCAGGCAGAAGCTGTCTATCTTTCATGATCCAGCCCTAGAAGCCACACAACAGCACTTCCTTAGGATGCTGTTTGTTAGAACTGAATGAATTACAGAGACTAGCCCATAGTCAAGGGGAGAAATAAAGACTGTCTCCTGATTCCACGTGTTCTACAACCATCAGTGTCTCAATCCTCTGTTTAGAGAATGGGCAGTTTCTCTCTTTGTGCCACAGTCTGCAGTAAGTTAACTGTCCCCCTGTGTCCATTTAGGTCATATGGTATGTACGTGCTTGAGCACACCTGTGTCAAAACCTGGGTTTATCAATGGAACTTTGCCATATGTGAATATATGACCTGGACAATGACATCCAAATTTCAGGGTCTGCCATTGACCTTTGAGGGCTGTCTACACTCTCAGGAACTGACCTTCTTCCTTCCTCACTACAACTTTGGGATGCTAGGAACTTTTTTCAGCCTATCTCATCAGTCATCAGCTAATGTACTTGAGCTAGCCAGACACTGGAATTTTTTTTTTAATTGTGAATGATGGCAGAAAGGAAAGACTCCTGCCTAGGGGGAAGGGACAGTAGAGTGTCTTTGAATTTGAACAGTTCTCATTGAAATCCCTTCTACACCATTTTGGGTAAAGCACTGAAGCTGACACAGCCCTTTTGCCTTTCTTAAACATCCTATTTTCTCCATTTGTAAAATGGGAAGAATAATGCCAAATTTATTTTTTTATATTGTAAATATGAACTGAGCCTGAATGAGGTGTAAAGAGGAAGGAGAGTAATTGTCAGGGATTTATTTGTGTTTGCCTCAATCGCCTCAATTCTACTTTTCCCCACCTCTGCCCATCCAAAGTTTGTGCATCTAACACGAGGGCTTCAACAAGATTATTTCAGAGATAGAAATGTCACTCTTGTATTGAAGGTGTTTGTATCAGTGAGGGTTTAATCAGGAAAACAAGCCATGTAAATACTCCAGCAGAATTGATTATCACATTTAGTATAATTTGTTATGTATTATATTTACAATTAAAGCAAGGACCTTCTTCTGGGAAATTGGCTATATTGGAGATGAAAAGGCTAAGAAACTGAGCAATGAGAAAATCCAGACTGATAATAGCAGGAAGCTTCCACCACCTGAGAGACAAAGGGAACAGGCAGGGTTACTGGATCCCAGGGGCCATCGTCATTCTGAGAACAGGACTCACCAAGGAAGTGCCACTGCTGCCACCCAAGACTGAGGGGGGAGGAGTTCCCTCAATTTCTCCTACCCTCCAGTTTTCCATCTCTGTCCCCTGTTGGTTAAATCTAGACAAAAGCAATTTGATACAGCCATCTGGAAAAGGCAGCTTGTAGGTATCTGTGATCCCATAACAGAGTAGAAGAGGAAAAACAGCAGATGAAGAGGGCGAACAGGCCTATCACACAGTAGCCTTAAAACATCGTTTGAAGGCCACAAAGCCCAGGGAAGGGTAATGGTGATGGTGTGTACATTCATTTTAATAAAAACCGTTATGTAATTACCAAGTTCCATGATGTCATTTAGCCCTTGCAATTGTCTCTAGCTATTAATATCCCTATATCAAATGAGGAAACAGAATCAGAAAGACTAAGTTCTTTCTTTTTCTTCCTTCTTTCTTTCTTTCTTTTTCTTTCCCTTTTGCTAGAAGGCATGTGCACACTACAGAGAGAGAGGGAGGAGAGAAAGCATCCCCCCCACCATGGGGAATGATCAAGTTGCAAGCCCTTGTCCTCCGTTCCTACTTTCTCATGCACACATGCCCCAGTGGTTTCTCATGCTGCTGGGTCCAGGACTCAAGCTGTGTGGTCAGCCATGCCAGACCAGCTGCCTTAACCATTAGGTCACAGAGCCAGCCCCAAAGAGGTTAAGGTCTTTATTCAAGATCCCAGATCCAGTAGGAATGAAGCCAAGATACCATGCCAGCCAATCCATTTCTGGTTCCCACACTTAAAACCACTCTTCTGGAGCATATATACTTTGGAGTCAGACAAACTGGCTTAAATTCCGGAAGTCTCATTTCAGACTCTGCATGTTCTTATGTTCTTAGTTTCCTTATCTTCAAGATAGGAATAGTAATTACTTCACCTACATGGCTATTGTCAAGAACAATGAGGTAAACTGTATTTAGTAAGCATTTAGAAGTGTATTTTTTTTTATTTTCCTTATTGCTGCCCCTGGATGGGTCTGTGAAAATTCCACATACTGTCCAAGGGAGAGAGAGGAAACCTGTGAGGTATGATGTAAAAGTCAGAGAGTTGCAAAGATAATGTTCCCTGGGATTGATGCTTGATGTGTCTGCGGCAGATGCTATCTGGACGCCCCCTATATCCCCTTGGCACCCCCCAGAGATCCTGCAGTTTCCCCTGACTGCTCCCATTCTCTAAGAAAGTTCCTACCTCAAGCACCTGGATCCTTTACCCATGGCTACACGCTGCCTGAGTAACACGCTCTGCCAGGTGTGGGCTGGTCTAGAAATGCCAGAGATGCCAGAGAGTAAAGACAAGCAGCAGCCTCCAACGACTGAGAGGCAGGAGATGGTAGTAATGTCCCAGCTTGCTTGTCCCGTGGTGGGCCATTCCAAGGTGTGTTGGACACACACTCAGAAGGTTCCCAGCACAACTGAGTCCCAGTTGCCTAAAGTGATGCCCTGTCAACAATACTCAGTGACTCTCCTCTCTTTCTTATCTCCTAGTCATTTTCTATGCTAAACCAAGATACCGCTCCTCTCTTCTCACTGCACCCCTGCCCATCCCTCTCTTCCCCATGCCATCCCTCTTTCTGGGACAAGCAGGAGTGAGAAACCATTTTACCCAGTAGTAGTTCAATCACCCATTAGTGGAGAAACAGCAGCCTGCCCTACGCCCTCCCCAGCAGATTACACAAATATCCAGGCCTAGGAGAGTCAGCCTGGTAGCAGGTCTCTCCCATCCTAGTGGAGGTGCTTGAAGATTCCACATCATGGAACTAGTTCTGGGTTAGGTCAGATACTCACGAAGGCTCTTTCCCCAACAAACAAAAAAATTGTTTGTGTATACATACACGGAGAGTTCAGTGGGATCCCCTGTAGAGTCAGGCTTTAGTCCCTGCAAATTATTTTTTGCTAATCAATATGTTTAATAAATAATATTCCAGTTGATTTCATTACTGGCAATACACAAATCAATAGAAGGTTATTGCATGATAACTTCCCATTGATATTGTAATCCTCCTGATTTAATAAATGTTGCTTTTCAGAGGATTGCTGTTTGCATTAGGAATTGAGGAAGGAGAACAAAAAAATAATAATTTCATTGCAAAACTGAGGCTGTGGCTAAATAAGAAAGTACCACAGGGGTAAGTCGGGGCTCTTCAGCTTTTATCTACTCTGGCCTGAGCTGAAGCCCAGCACTGTCTAGGTTTTTACTGACCTCCTTTGTTGGACTCCAGAGCAAAATGAAAGAGAAAACTTGACCAGCAGGCTCTCCAAACCTTTAGCAAGGGTTAGACAGACTTTTTCTTTATTTTGCAAACCCTGTCCAGGAACTCCTTCATGAATGAAACCCCTCCCCCACAAAAAAGAAGATAAATGGTGCCAAATGATAACACTGGGCTTCAGATCTAGTCTCAAATCCGGTGTGTCAAAGCTACAAGGGGCATTAGCAATGGCTTAGTACAGAGTCCCAAATGTTGGGCCATCATGGGTAATGGCATCAGAATCACCTGGGAAACTTGTAAAAATGCCGATTCCTGTAGCCTCAATTTTGTAGATGATGAATTAGTTGGGCTCATAGAAGACCAGGAAAAATGCATTTTTAAAATTTGTAATTGAAGCACGCCATGTTAAAGAATAAACTTCAAAAGATGATATGATCATAACTCTCACAAATTTAAAATAAAGATGCATTAAAGATTCTGTTTAATGTGTCGATTAACTAGGAGACCAGTAGATATTACAAATGGATTCAAAGGAGAAGTTGAAGTACCACCCTCGTTTAGTGGATTCAGTTCAGGCTGACATGAGTTTACAAGGTCAGTTCCATAGGCTAGTGACTAAGGGAGCCAGACTGCACATGACTGACCACAGTTCAAATCCCAGCTCTAGCACCTTGAGAAACACACCAGGCACAAGGACAAAATTCTTTATACGACAGAGAAATGGAGGAGAAAGAATCGCGGTGTGACCACACCCAAGTAAAGGTGTGCTTTCTTCCTCTCCATCTCCTTCTCTCTACTTTCTCTCTCTCTTTCTCAATCTCTGTTTGTTCAAAGAAAAACAAAGAACAAATTTACAAATAAATGTTAAACTGGCTTTGACAATGTGGAAGAATAATCGATTGTCCATTCACCACCAGACAGACTTTGCCTGTGCACGTATAGACAAGTATTATTTGTACTGCTATCCATTAACTAGAATTTTCAGAGGGTAAAGAAGATCAAGATCACTGAGATCACATAGGATCAGATCACCAAAAGGGAACCACATTGTAATTCTGACACTTAATGCTTGGAGTTGGGTCGAATTTCCCAGGTTAGGTGCTCCATCTCCCATAAGACTGTCCTCACTTCAAATACCAGCCACAGCTCAAAGAGGCCATCCACACTTCTGACCTACTGGCTACAAATTCAGAGGTTCTCACTGCTTTCTCAGGTTCAATAATTCACTGGAATGACTCACAGAACCCAAGAAAGTATACTTCCTGTGATTATAGCTATATTACAAAGGATACCAACCAGGACCATCCAAAAGAAGAGCTTTAGAGTGAAGTCTGAGAGGACTCCAGACACCAAACTCCCATAGCCTTAGAATGTATCACTTCTTGGTACCTCCGTGGATATTGCCAACCAGGGAAGCTCACCCAAGCTGTGGTATCCAGAGTTTTTATTGGAATTTCATTTCTGATGGAATGAATCATTGCCTGTTTGATCGATCTCAATCTCTAGCTGTTCTCTAATCCCTGGAGATCAGGCTGATATCCTCGATACGCTTTGGTCTTTTTCTCAATTTTCTACTTAATCTCTCTACTTCTTAAAGTTTATTCATTTATTTCTTCCATGGGAGACAGAAGGACAGAGAGGTAAGAAGATAGGCAACTCCTCCCACCCCTCTCAAAAAACAAAACAAAACAAAACAAAAACAGGGCCTTCACACTGTAATCCATTCCCGGTCTCATCTGATCCCATCACAGTCACATACATGTGCATACCCCATCTGTCTAAGAAGGTCTCAGGACATGAATCCAGGACCTTTCCCATGTGAGTGCAGCTTTGCTACCACTATACCATCACCTAGACCCCAGTCTCTCTATCTTTGCATAGTTGATGCTGTTGGTACCAAGCCCCTATCTCCTTAACCAGGTTGATGTACTCACCCCCTATCCTCCAGCTTCCATATGTAAGGGCTGTCTCTCTGTCACAAGGTGTTACCAACTTTATGGAGCAATTTATACACCAGAGTTCCCTGTGGAATCAGAATGAAGCTAGTCTCCACCTGGAGACCACACCCTCTCTTAGCTCCTTTCTTTACCTTGTCCTGCCTCCTTCAGCCCCTCATTACATCATTTGCCCAAGCATCCTTGCCTCAGCTCTGCTTCCAGGAAGCCTAAGCTAAGACACGCCGCATCTCACTTCAGCTGCTCTCAGTGAATTTCTGTCTCCTGCAACTCAGAGCTCAGAGGAACTTCTTTAACTAGATAACAATACATGTACTTTCTTTCTAAGTCATATGCCTGTGTCTCCTACAGCATGTTAATGGCTTAATAGCAATCCATTACATGGATATACCAATATTTGTTTCACTATTTGCCTGTTAAACATATAAGCAATTATGATTTTTCTATTATATGCAGTACTATGATAGTTGAAAAAAATAAAATAAGTATGTAAATACAATCTCAGCATGTTTCATCAGGCCAAAACTCAAATCCCTTTTGGGGGCTGTCTGTGCTCTCCCAAAAGAGTAGGTCTCCTCAAATAAGTGATTCTCTGTCCTACCTCATACCCCAACTCCTTCCCAAGGACAAGTAGGAGCAAACACCATCGTGAAGAGGCATTGGCCTTTGGTCTGGTTCTAAGCATTGGGCTACCACTCCCTAAGGTGTGTCTAGTCTCACCTGGTTCTTTGGGGGCTTCCCTGTTGTGCTCACTGCTAAGGTGGGAGGTCACAATCCATTGTCACGACATTCCCCACGCTGCAGGATCTTTGTCCTGATCCCAGACTCTTCATGTTCAAATGTGCTCTCAGCACATGTCCCCACTGGGGCATACAGGACCTCTCAGATGTCACAGAGGTGTGAGTATATCCCAAGATACATTTCTTCCCTTTACCATTTCTAATCCACTTCACTTTGTAGTGCCATATACTCCAGCCCCTTGCCAAACTCAGGACTTCCCCAAGAGCCCTGGAAAGTTTTCGTGCAACACTAAAAGTTCTTGAAGAATAAATTCCTCTGTCATTTGAGTTCCCCTAGAAAAGCCTGGTTGTTTCTAACACAACCAGTGGGTTTTCTACGACATTTTTTAACTTCTTTATTCTAAATTGAATATTTTCTTTGTATTTTAGAAAAGCCTGATAGCTTAGCCTTTATAGCAAAAAATTCTAGCAAAAGAAATTTATTTTTAAAACAAAGAAAAGAAGGGACTGGCAGGTGAAATGGTGTTTGAGGAGATGGACCTCCAAATAGTCAACTATGGTTCGAGTCCTGGACCTGGCAGCTTGCTTTCTCACTTTCCCTTTCTCTCTCTCCCTATCTCTTTCCGGTCAAATTTTAAAATAACAGCAAATTAAATTAAATAAATAAATAATTTTAAAAATAAAAGGAAGAAGAAGTTGGTAGCAGGCTATGGCACGGTGGTTAAGATGGCTGGATGCCACTTGGCCAACCTCACAGTTCAAGTCCCAGATTCAGTGATTTGAGAAATATACCAGGCAAATGTGCATGTGAGCCCAAAAATCCCAAAAGGAGAGAGAAATGGAGGAGAAGTGATTGTGGCATGACCATGCCCATAGGAGTGCTTCCTTTCTCTCTCTCTCTCTCTCCCTCTCTCTCTCTCTGTCTATCCCAGAGAATACAGACATCCTCTGGCAAATTAAAAATAAAAAGGGGGGACCAGCAGTTAGCATAATGGCTATGTCGCTGGACTCCCACATAGTCGACCGCAGTTCGCGTCCCGGACCCAGTGGCTTAAAACTCACGCCGGGCATGTGTGCGTGCGTGCCCAAGATCCCAAGAGGAGAATGGAGGAGAAGGGATTGCGGCGTGGCCATCCCCCCTGGGGGGTGATTTCTCGCTTTCTGTCTCTCTTGTCTCTCTCTGTCTGGTGAGCGCTCGCGCCCTATAGCAAAAACCTCTCCAAAAAATAAAAAGGGATGGGGTAGAAAAATGAAAACAAAATATTTCCAAAAAGAATATGTTGGGAAGCATATTTTTAAAATATTAAATCTCTCTTGGTTAGAGTCATTATCATGATGATTACCCTACCCCGTTCCTTCTCCAACAGATGGAAACAAACAGCATTGTGATGGGACATTGGCCTCTGCTCTCATTCTGGGCATTGTACTAGCATCCACCATAATAATTGTTGCCTTTAAAAAATATATATGAGAATCTGCTTTATTTTGTATTCATTTTTTAAGAATTACTTTATCTTATTTTATTTTATTTTATTTTAATTGGACCAGAGAGAGGGAATGTGGGAATGTTTGAGTACCGTCAGGTCAGGTACTCGAACCACAGCCAGCCATGTAGGAGTCCAAGACCCTTAACCACCACTTCACCTTCCAGCCCCATTGTTGCCTTTTTTTGAATACCTATTAAGTACAACTGTTTCTCAAGTGCTCTGCCAACTTGCAGATTTTTAGCCCCATTTCTCAGATGAGGAAAATGAGCCTCCAAGTTGTTAACCTGCTCAAAGTCACACTTCCCCATTAGAAGGTGAAGCTGAAATCTAGTCCCATCTAATTCTAGAATTCTTCAGCTCCTGCTTTACCACGCTTCATGGGATAACTAGGATTTATTACAACTGGGTCTTTTCGTTTTAATGTCTGAGAGGAAAATGCAGCCTTGTCCCAGATGCCCAAAGTGAGGACTAGACCCCCAGGAAAGCTTGCTCTGACCCCAAATTACTCTGCCTCTGCTGTTCTAGTCACTGAGATCTTTCTTCTTTCCCCAAAGGGGTTTCCTAGAAAGGGCTACCTGGCCAAAGAGCTCCTTTTAACCTTCATCCCAGCCCAGAGCTTGGGTGAGAGTCAGAAGTAAGATCCATTCAACAAAATCCATCAGAGACTTCCATGAGGAAGACCCCTTTGGAAGAAAATTAGAAGTCTCAGGGGTGCATCCCTGTGAGTTATTGCAAGAGTAACAATTTGTCATCCAACTGGGACTTCTGAGAGTCAAAGAAGGAACTACTAAAAATTGCTCTGGAACTGGCCCAGGCTAACCAGAGCATATGGTCACCCTGCCATGCACATGGAGCCAAGGAGAAGCTAGAATAGAGCTTTCCTACAGCACTTCAGGTTATCAGCACCATTTCCCACTGTGGGACTTTCCCCCCAACTATTAGCATTATTATTGCCCTTTAAATATGTCATAGTCAAAGATTTGCTTCATTTTTCAGTGTGATTGCCATTGATTTTTAAAGCCCACATCTTCTTCCCCAGGGAAACACATCTTCAGTGAAATGATAGAAGGAAATAGAAAAGAAAGATTGGATTTATAGGTGTTCATTTTATAGGCATCACCTTAGGGACACAGCTGTTTCCAAAACAGCGCTTCTCAAAGGGTGGTCCAGGAACCACCTGCAACAGAATCACCTGAAACTGCACAAATGCTGATTCCCAAGTCCCAAGGAAGACCTATTGCATCAGAATCTCTGGGGATGGATCTAGGAAATACGTATTTGTAACAAGCTTCCTGGAGGTTCTTATTGTACAAAGGGGCATAGGGAAGGCCACCACACCAGGAAATCTAGGTAGCAGGTGAGCTGCAGGATTTCAGGTCTGAGATGCCTTGGCAGGGACTGTGTAACTTCCTGCTTTTTTCTAATAAGAATCCTGGCATCCTCCAGCCAGAGTGTCATGAGAGCCCCCAAGTCCCCAGTGGGTATGCCAGCCCTGCTTTAATTGTGTGCAGAGGCGGCTGGGTCTGGGGCAAGCAGAGTGGGCAGGTTCTTGGCTGTGGCATCTGCCAGGAGAACTGGTAATAGGCCTGATTTACGACACTCAGCATGGGACCTGGCTGCTGAGCTCAATCACTGTGGCTCCCCATGGTGGGGTTCATGCGCTGTAACGGGCCTGGAAATTGGAGAGGAATTTACCTCCTGCTGCCGAACATTACATAACAATCAAGGGAAACAAGCAGAGGCAGGAGGGGGCCTCCTCCTCAGCTGGCACCAGCAGCCTGGCAGCCTGCTGCAGCAAAGGAAGTAGGACTAGGAGTTGTCTGTAGGGGTTCTCCTGCCCTCAGCAGCCTATGGGAATGGGCTCCTGGGTGGCCCAGCCAGAGCTGGCATCAGAGCCAGCCCAGATACAAGCATACAAGCATGTCTCTATGGACAAGATACAGCAACTTCTGGAAAAGATGGATGGAGAAACAGGCTCAGAGTGGGGAAAGTGCTGCTATCTATACCCCTTCTGCAGGCCCTAGCTCCAACTCTAACAGCACTTAGGGGCCATGCATCAGTTAATGCCTCCCTGATTTACAATTGGAATTCATTCCAATAGGACCTGAGATTGACATCTGCAACATGAAAGGGCTGGAACAAAATGAAGATGAGCAGAAAGATCAAGGGACCCAGGTCAATGCAAGCCTTACAGGTCATGGGCAGGAATTTGGGTTTTCTTCCAAATGCCCTGGGCAATCACTGAAGGGATTTTCTCTATTGTAGATCAGCTGCCTTTCTAGAAGTACCTGCAGAATAGAAGGGGCATGTGGCAACTTACTACGATGCCTTAGTTCCCATGGACTCCCCAAGGAGCACAAGTTCTTAGCTGTTTATTAAAGCAGGCACACCTAGGAGCCTATGTGGGCAGCTTGGGGAGGCACTGACTCACTATCTGTTCATCTTCAGACAGAGGCTGATGAACTTCTATTCTGACCAGATGGCTGGACCTCGCAGGTTCTCAGCTACCCCTAATGAATGACCAAGATAGTATTCCAAGTGCCACTCTTAGCTACATCACCAACAAAATGTACTGGCCTAGAAACTTGCCAATGATTCTTCAATGAGAGAGCTTCATCTTTTGGTGAAATCTTGCCTAGAAGTCCAATGTGTAAAATGTATTTATCACCATCATATTAATAATTCCTCTGCTGTCTGTCATCTGGAGTAGAGGCATGCTTCTTGAAGGTAGAGAATGTATCTATCTGGCAGAGAGTTTCTAGCACATAGTGGATAGTGGAGATTTGTTCCGTCTGGAATAAGAAGAGATTGGATCAGCTACACTTTCATTAGAGCATCATATATTAAGTGAACACTGACTGTGTGCCAGACCCAATAGGCAGCACTAGAAAGAAATGGTAAGCAAATTATAGAGCCTGCCCCTGTTCTGCTCATAGTTTAGCAGGAGGAAATAAATACTAGCAGATAAAAATGTACAACTAAGGTGTGCTAGCAAATAAAGGTACACTGCACTCTCAGTATACTGAAGGGACAACTGACTTAGAGTAATTCAGGGAAGGTTTCCTAGAGGAGGCATTATTTAAGATAAGAACCTAGGGGCCAGCAGATGGTATAGTGGTTAAGGTGTTGAACTCCCACATGGCCAACCACAGTTCAAGTCCCAGATCTGATGGCTTAAAAATCACACTGAGCGCATTTGTGTGCATGCCCAAAATCCTGAGAGGAGAATTGAGAAGGGATTGTAGTATGGCCATACCCTGTGGGAGGCGATTTCTGACTTTCCCTCTTACTGTCTCTGGTGAGTGCACATGTCCCATGGCAAAAACCTTAAAAAAAATAAAGGAAGACAGAAAGAAATGTACCTTAATTAAAGGTAATACTTAGCGAAGTAATTGAGACAGAAAGGACTGAGTTGCAGTCAGTCAGAAAGAATATCATCTGCAAAGCCTCCTAAGTCGGTTTGTTTTTACACGTTGGGCTTTCAGGATCACATTCCTTTAGGGAAAAGTGTTTAGCAAGTAAAACACAAATGCAGGAAGTTAAGCCACCCAAATGATTCCATAGGGCCCTATCACCTTCTAAAATCTCTCTATGCACAGGCTCAAGAGAGTAGGGCAATGGCCTGTATGCCAGGGTCAGAGCCAGCGGCCATGGGTCAAAGGTGACTGACCAGACCCACAGCCTTGAGTGGTGAGCTGTAGCAAATGAATGAACAATGCTCACTTGGTTTTTGTTTGTTTTTTTCTCCACATGCTAGACAAACATTTCACTATGCTGGTTCTAAATGAGTTCAACACCTTAAAGTGGGTTCTCAGAAGAGGCACGTTTATTTTCGTCTTTACAACTTACACAATATAATCTGTTAATCTTATTTCATTTATTTGTTCATCATATACTCTTTGAGAATATATTTTAAGACATGTCTTTAATTAGACATGAGATATGGAGATAAATAGGACAGAGTCTCTGCTCTTGTAGGGATCAAAATTGTACACACTTAACGGATACCTACCACAATATTTAACATTGAGTATCTAATATGGGCCAAATACTGTAGTAAATATTTTATGTGTATTATTCCCTGCTATTCCCAAGACAGATTTATAATATGAATTTCAGAGAAACTAAACAACTTATCCAAGGTCACACAGCTAGTAAGAGAGACAGCCAGGATTCAAATTTAAGTCTATCTAATTCCAAAGCCTCTTGTCATGATTGCCATAGTCTTCCAGTAAGGAGATAAATGAAGGTGATAAAATCACAAAGAATGAAAAGAAACCACAGGTAAACATTTACTTAATCTCATTCTGGGAAGGGTTTCCAAAGTCTAGTAGACAAGAAAAAGGAGAAAATTAATACCAATGGCTACATAAAATTTTAAAACTTCTACTCATCAGAAATATCATACATAACTGGGGCCAGCAAGTGGTATGGTGGTTAAGGTGCTGGAATTCCCATGTGGCTGACCATAGTTCAAGTCCCAGACCTGGCGGCTCCCTTTCTCTCTCTCTTTCTCTGTCTCAGTCTTTCTCTGGCAAAACTCATGTGTAAATAATAATAATAATTAATAAAGTTAAATAAAATAATTTTTAAAAAAAGAAATATACATAACTTTGAAAGGTAAGTAACAAACGGGGAGGGGGAAAGTGTGATGGACAGAACTTTATTTAATAGTCTCACTATAAAAGTCGTTATAAATTAGTACATAAAAAAACACATTTTTTTGATTCAAGATACAAAGGATACAAAAGAACAAAAGATACAACTCTCAAGAGGAAAGAAATAAGAAATAGCCAATATTAAAACCAAAGTTCTGATTAAGTTACTAATGATTTTAAAAGTAGATCTAAAAAATGGTGGTATATCCTGCTTTTTTTAACATGAAGTTGGCAACAATTTTTTTAAAAATCAAAGTAATCCTAGCATTGATGAATGTTTTGTGAAATGAATATGTTCATGTACTATGTCATTATCTAGTGAGAATTTGAAAAATATGAATTAAGAGCTTTTAAAACAATTGTAACCTTTAACTCAGTAATTTTACGTTAGAAATTTATCAGTGATGCAAAGATGCATATAGCAAGATGTTCACTACAGCATTATTTATAGTATGAAGAAATTATAACTCAAGCTAAAGTCCAGCAATAGGTAGACAATGAAATCAATTTTATTATATCCAGATACTAATATGCAGCCATTGAGAATCATATTTTTAATGTGCTTCATATTGCAACCATAATGCACCTCTCAAGAGAACCAAGTCCCACATGTCAGCCAGGGTTCAAATCCCTGGCCCTGAAATATGATGAGCTAGAAGATTAAAAGAAGGGGGTATGACATGACCAGACCTTTGGAAGGTGGTTCTCTCTCTTTCTCTCTCTTCACTCACATGCACACACATGCTCTATCATGAGTAAAGACAAAAATAGTCTTTTTGAAGACCATTTTGCAGCATGAGCGGCCTATTTATTCATCTATCTAGAAGGAAAAATACCAAATATATTAACTATTGCAAAAGCGAAGTGCAGTGATGGAATTGGAGTTGACTTTAATTTTCTCTGTTATACTTGTTTCCATTTTTCAAAATTTCTGCAACTCATCTGCATCACATTTGCAATAATAACTATATATGTGTTTATTTATGAGTGCATGTATAAAACTCAGCTCTCCATTTCCTTTGTTCAAATCTGCTTCTCTTTTTAACTTTCTTTTGACAGAAAAAAAAAAAAAAAGCCCTGAGTCACCTCTGACTGTTTAATCCATCTTCACCTTTCCATTTCCATCATGGCAGTACTTCCTAACTGATATCCTGGATCCTTGTTCCCAACCCCACCGTGAACTCTCCACAGATTCAGTTTATATTCTGCTGCCAGATTAGTCTCCTTGTAACAAAGATGGTATTATTGCCCCGTTACAAAACCTTCAGTAGCTCTCTACTGCCTACAAATAAAATCCCAAAGACATTAACTGGAGTATGAAAGTAGAAGCTACCAAGGGAGAAGGATTTAGATTATAACTATCATGATCTATATCTATCTCAAAGCTTAATTGTGGCCACCCTTATTGCCACCTTTTTTTTTTAATACATTAAACTATTTTGCCCCTAGATTTAATCTACCATTCATCCATATCCACCACCTAATACTCTACCCAAACTACTTTTCTCCCAACTTTCATATGACCACACCCAGTGCATAGTAGGTGCTGAGTGGACCCTGTGGGTGGTGCAGATGTCAGAGCTGGACACAGGCCAGCACCCCATGACCCTGGCCTCACAGAGTCTCTCTTCCACTATAACTTTGTGATTCCCTCTCATTTAAAGGATGGTGAAGGGGCTATGACCTAAAAAAAAAAAAAAATCAATGACTCGCTGCTAATAAAGGTTCTTATGCGGTAAATGTGCTCTTGGGAAGCCAGATCCTGCCCTTCTCCACGGTTCTGGCCTGATGCCCTGGGGTGATTTACTCTGCGGTAACATGATGGAGCCTCCACTATGGAAGGGAATTAAATAAAAATGCAATAAAAGAGGACAAAATCAATCTGCTTACAGTTTTGTTTAATAAAAATTCATGAAGGATGGGCAGGCAGGCCCATAAGCAATGTACCAGCTTGCCAGGGGCTGGCTGGGGACACTCACTCAGCATGCAGGCACAAGTTGAAGGCTCAGCTGAACACCAGCTGAGCAAACCTCCTGCCCTACAAACCACTGTAGGCTGGGTCCTTCTCCAGTCAAAGAGCCAAGCCTGCCTTATTGAAGGAGGGACAAACCAGGCAAGGGTACTATGACATGATTCTCTTGCCCAAAATCCCTGAGTAGTTGAAACTACAGGTGTGTATTACCCAGCCTAGTTTTTAGGGCTAGAATATGAACCTCCCAGGTGACCTCAGCCTGCCAAGTCAAGGCATCTACCTGCTCATGCTTCTGCAACTGTGCACAACACCAGTTCATTGCTTTATGTATGTGCTTTTTAAGTTTATTTCTTCCATGATCAAGAATCAGCATCCCCAAAACTGTTGCAACCTAGTGACCCATCCCCAACTTCAGTCAGCCCTGGATCACAGGCATACACATACCCAGCATGTTCAGGGAGGTCTCTGGGTATGAACCTAGAACCTTCCAGGTGGTCAGCCTCTTAAAGCATCACATTTTACTGCTGTGCCATCGTCCAGCCTCTGCCACCTGTTTTTAAATAAATTTTTTTGGACACAGCCACATATATGTGTTCATATGATGTCTATAATTGCTTTTGTTGTTATAATAACAGTTCAATGGTTGTGGCAGAAGCCTGCAAACCCAAAAGATTCACTATTGGGTCTTTCACAAAAATACTTACAGACCTCTGATCTATACCTTGACAATTCTCACTCACTTTTCACATTAACTCAGTTGTTCATTCAATGAACACTTCATAGGCTCTCTCATGCCAGGCACTGCCCTGAGACATCCAATAGAGCAGAGATGAATACAAATTGAACCTTTACCTTTTAAGGGACTGTGTTGATTTTCTATTGTTGCATACCGTATTACCACAAACTAGGGGGTTAATACAATGCCCATTTATTATTTCAAAGTTGCGTAGGTCAAATATCCTGATGGAGTCAGCTGAGGACTCCACTCAGTGTTTCACAAAGCAGGTATTCAGGTGTCAGCCAGACTGAGCTCTTAACTAGAGACTCAAAAGAAGAGTTTGATTCCAAGTTCAATGACGTAGTTGACAGAATCTGGTTCCTTATACTTCTAAATCTGAAGTCCTGATTTCCTGGTTGATTATCAGCTAGAGACCATTCTCTGCAGCTAGAGGGCTTCATATTTCTGCTCATCTCCAAACCAGCAATAGCATGCTGAGTCCTTCTCCTACTTTGAGTCTCTCTGGCTTCTTCTGCCGACTGCTTGAGCACGCTCTCTGTTTTAAGGTCTCATATGATTATACTGATTCTACCTAGATCGCCTAGGATAATCTCCCTGTTTTATGGTCAACTTACTATGTAATACAACATAATTATGGAAGTGATGTTTCATCATATTTACTCACAGGTTCTAGGTAAGACCTCTCCAGGGAGCCATTTCGGAAATTCTGCCTACCATGAGGAATAAAGATGTTTGGTATGATTTGGCACGGTAAGCTAACTAGCTATTATTAAAAAGCATCTAAATTTCAGAAGGTTCAAAGTGAGATCTATATTTATTCTCATGTTACTGTCTAAGTTAGAGATTTCATGTTAATGGAATTCTGTTCTACATCATCATTTAGGATCCTAGGCTAATAGTGACCTTATTATTTTCAACATACAACTTCCAAGACCACTCAACTTTCTGCCATCCCAATCAGCCAAAAAGGGAAATGATGAAGAGGAGCATATACAGAAAGTTTTACAGAAAATGGCTTTTGCTCATATTCTTTCAGAAACAAGTGAGTCATATAATCACATCTAGCATCAAGGGAAAATAAAATAGGAAGTGTAGCTGTGCAACCATTTAACGAGAATCTATTAAAATGGAGGAAAGAAGGGGTGGATTGGACGGTCAGTAGTTGTCTCCTGTTCAGAAAAAAATGAAGGCACTGATATCTATGAATTGGCATCTGATTTCAGCTTTGGCCACTGAAAGCATACATGTTGATATATTCTAATTTTCTAAGTAATTTCTGTTTCATTTTAAAATGTTCAAGTAGATTCTGCTTATGAAATTAATATAAAGGAGAAGACATGTACCAAAGTGGCTACTAGATACCAACAACAACAACAATAATAATAGACACCAAAAGAGGCATGGATGAGATACTGTGAAGTAAAACTAGGATTACTTGTAGTTGAGTAAATCAGGGAACTCATATTTATTGAGGACTGATCATTCTCCCGGGGACTCATTTAATGGCAGAGTCAGGATTTTGCCCAGGGCAGCTCTCTGCATAGTCCATACTCTATACTCATGGGATCTTCCCTCAATGAAAGAGTTCTGGGATAAGTTGGCCTTTGTTCTGGAATATTGTTAAGCAGAAGAGTAACACAGTCCTGGATGGGCAATGGAAAGATTAATTTGGCAGTATGTGTTGGATAAATAGAATAGAAAGCTACCAAAGGAAGAAGCTACCAAGTGGAGCAAACACATGAGTTAGGGAGGTTCCAGGACATGGGAAGGAAAAAGAGGAAAGAAGGACATAGTGAGAAAATTCTGGAGCCTGCTAATCAAATTTTTGGGAGAGAAGAATATAGAGACAAGAAAGAAGCACAATTAAAGATGGCTTTAGTTTTCAAGTGTGAGTGAAACGAATTTTAGCAGCAGGA
>NW_006159579.1:6812893-6819900 GCF_000334495.1 Tupaia belangeri chinensis | reverse complement strand
AAGGAGGCTGGAAACTAGAGTTGGTATGAAAAGGGAGCCATTATGTTTAGTTATGGCATGTTGGGTTTGAGATACTGGCAGGTACCACATTTAAAATGTCCCTCAGGCAGGTGATTATGCCAGTTGGTATCACCATAGAACTCTCAGTTCCAAAAGGTCCTTCTTGGAAGCAAGAAGTGGAATTTAGGAGACAAGTGCAGAGGAGACAGCATCAGCTGAGGTGAACTCAGAGAAATGGTAGAGAGATCAAGGAGCATAGAATAGCATCCTTGGAGTATATCAATGTGAAAGGAGATGTGAAAGGAGAAAGCCTCAGCAAAGTAGGGAAGGAAAGGGAGAAGACCAGGAGAGTGGCATCTCATGACATCAGAGGTCATAGGGCCCAGAGAGAAGGGCACTTGAGCTTGAGAAGCTGGAAAACAGATAGGACCTCAGAAAAGGCCATTTCTGGAGTAGGGTAACAATGGAAGATATGCACAAAATATTAAAGAAAAATCACTAAAGAATGTAAAAGAAAATATAAGAAAGACTCTCAGAATTGTCTGGCTTATAAAGTACATATTTCTAACTTCATTCCAACTAGCCAGAGCTCTGTCCACTGTCTGCCTAAGAAATCCCTCCTCCTGGGAGCCTACTTTTTAATTTTTTAATATCATCACTTAAAACCACCTTTCTTACCAGTCTACAAAAAATGAATTTGAGCCTGGGGCTTAACCCAACTTTGGGCCACAAAAAATGAGAGTTGATGCATCCTTGGTGTGGAGACAACAGGAACAAGTGTATTTCCAAGGGCACCTGGATGGAGGCATTTGGTCCAGTTGTCTCTTAGTTTTCTTCTGGAGGTGACTTTACAGGGAAAGCTGTGAGTTTGAATGACCTGTCATTCTGTGCATGTCTACTGGTCAGTGGGCAGGTGCACTCACTTGCATGTAGTCTGGGGGACAGAAGCCCAGATCATTGCTTGGGGCTATAAGATGAGTAGCAGCTCCAGGGTGACCTGACACAGGCCAGAGACAGTGCCAGTGACTCAGATCTAGGATCCTCTGGAGCTAGACCCAGGTGGACTTGCTCTACCTTCACCTTGTCCAAACTTTTTGGTGGAAGATGTTGGCATAGAGAAACTGGTTTAGAGGCAGGGAGAAATTCAGCCTTACTATAATAAGCGTCCATTCGCGGGGGTGGGGGTGCAGAAGAGGAATAGAGGAAGAGACCCTGGTTACACAAACCTCTAGGAACTAACCTCTAGGAGAGAGGAATACAGAATACCCACTAAAGCCCCAAGAACAATTATGTCATTTCTAGGTGGCCAGCAGGTGGGAGACAAAAACCAAGGCATCAAGAGTGAAGTGACAGGACATCAGCCCCTAAGAACAGAAATGCAAGGGAGAAAGTGTGTTCTCAGTGGATACGGATGGCGCCTGGAAGTCAGAATCAAGAGGTGGTGAAGTCCGAGGTAGCCCGTGTCAGTAGAATGGAAGGAAGCCAGCTGGCCTTGAAAGGGTAGCCCGAGAGAGTTCCCGAGAGTGTAAGGGGGAGAGAGGAAAGGAGTAAGAAGGCTGGCTATGTGGTTCTGCTTAAGGTAAATGAGGGCCAAGAGCCTTCCCTTCCTCAACTGAGCATAGTGATTTGCCTGATTTTTCTGTCAATGTCCGGAGGACTTGACTTTGGCAGGAGGGAGGTGCTCTGGAGGGACCCGCTAGTTGAGAGGCTATCAAATGCTTGCTTATTTTTTCCAACACAGGCTCAGGGCAGGATGTTTCCACCAGTTTACAGCTCACTATCTTCATAACTTTACTCTGTCTGTCCTCATTTCCCAAGGGCTCTGGTCTTTACGGTGTTTCATTGAAGAGACTGCTGATCCTGGCAAGGGTCTGCAGCGTAAAGGGACTCAGAATAGTTGCTTGTCCAGCATCCCAGGAGCCACTGCCTGGGTAAGGCCAACATGATCCATCCATCCCCTCTTAACTACTCTCAGACCCATCATATAGTTTGCAGAGCCTCGTATAGGAAAGGGGTGAAGGGAGACTGAACTCTAGCCAGCTCTGCACTCACCCAGAGGAAAAGCCTCCTTTGTCCAAGTTGGTAAAGGCATCGTGTAGACTAGCTACAGGCCTGACTGTTCCCCTTTCCAAGCCTGACAGAAGCAGGAAGGAGCTTAGTCACGGCACCCCACATCACAAAGTTGTTCAATTGTGTCCCACTCTCCTCCGAGTGATCTGGGAACTTGTTAAAACACAGATTCCAGGGCTCCACTCCAGCAATGCAGATTTGGTAGGGCTTGGGGTGAGCCCTGGGATTTAATTTTTGAACTCATTTCCAGATGATGCTGATAGTGCTAATCCAGGGTCCACACTGAAAGAAATACTTAGTAGCTACTCCCCCGGCTCAGTGAGAGGTTGAAATATCTCAAGGGCAGCCTCAGGGTCCTGCACAGACTTGGTGCTTAATCTGTACATTTCAATTTCACTGAACGGAAACGGTGAAGGGTAGATTGTTGATTGACTCTGGGAACCCATGAACAACTAACTGGTTCTTTTATGTCTAGACCCATTAGTTAATCGGACTCAAGGGCATGAGCCATCTAAGATGGGGAAGGAAGGCAAAGCATGGCAATCTGCCATGCTGAATTTTAGAGAATCTCCTTGAGTCAGAAACCACAATAATAATAATGGTAGTGACCATTTACTGAGCCCCTGCTCTGTACCAAGCCCTGCACCGGATTCCCAGTGCAACCATCCCAATAGGACTATAATGTGAGAACGGTGCGAATCCCTATGTTTACACATAAAATCTCTGACAAACAGCTCAAGGTTCCACGAGTCCCTGGGTTTCAGGACCACATTCATTTGTCTTCAAAATCCACAAGTTTCACCGTAACACTAAATCCTCTAAAGAGAGACAGAGAAATTCAGAGGTTGGAAGTAGCTTTGGAAAATGGTAGTCACAGCTTATGAAGAGAACTGAGTCCATGAACTCAAACAATCTGAGTCCTAAACCTCAGCCTGCTGTTTGCTAGGTGCTTGAACGTGGGTGATTCTTTTACCCTTAGCACCTCAGTTGCCAGAACTATAGAATGGGAATAATTTGGACCAGTTGGGATGTGAGATTAAATGTTTATAAAATGGCTGGCATAGCATTCGGACCTTAAATCAGGGTCCAAAGAATGTAAGCCTCTCTTGAAAGCACCTTCCTCTTTCAGAATGTGTATCAGGGAGACCACTCAGAGCCAAATTGAAAAATTTTGCCCAATAACTTTGGGGTGGGGGAGGAGAAAGGGGTGGAGAGGCAGACGCATATATCTACCAGGAGGTTGTTATTGCAGACCAAGGGAGTCCTGGGTCAGCAGGGCCGGGCAAGAAGATGGGTTTGCAGAACTTGCAGGCCCCAGTTACTTGCAGAATCCATCCAAAAGGACCCAGAGCCAAGAATTACATTACTGGAAAGATGTAGGGGTAGCTGTCCTGGCAACCGTTGTTCATGGAATGTCCACGCCTCTTTGGACACGCAAGGAGGGAGTTAACTAGATGCCACATGTAGTTCAGCAGATCCGATTTGCTGAGGTCTCACCCTCCAGAAGTCCTCAACCCGGGATCTCCCCAGACCTTCCCCAAGAGGAAAAGGACTTGGGAGGCCCCCATGTGGCCTGACAGGCAAACCAACACAGTGGACACTGGGGTAGAACTGGTGACACTCCTGAGTCCACTAGCAATAACTCACCAGCAATAACCTTCACTTCTGTGAGCTTCGGTTTTTTTGCCTGTAAAATAGGAAGGATAAAAATGGTACTTATCTTTAAAGTGGTTGTACGAATGCTTGATGAGCCTTTAGCTTATCACAAATGCTTGTCACAACGCAAATGCTTATAAACATTAGCTGCTATTGCCCTCGTTATCATTATTAATGTTGTTATTTCTATACCTCTGAGATTATAGGTAAGGTTTTAAATACCCTGAGTCCTAGTTTTCTCATTTGTATAATAAATATGTTAATAGAATATATTTCATAAAATAATTTCAAAATGTAAATGAAATAATGTACATCAAGTGCTAGCATCCAGCACTCAATAAATGTTAAGGATAAATTCTAGCCAGAGGCAGGCATGGCTCCATAATGAGGTTGGCCAGCTGTCCTTACTGGCCAAGGACTAACTTTAGCACTGAAAGTTCTGGTGTGCTGGAAAGCCCTCAGTCCCAGGCACCCTACAACAGCCCACCTGGCCGGGCCTGCCTTGATCTCCCAGGCAGTGCAGGGAGAATTTCTGGCTCGTGTCAACCTGTCTTGGGAAGCTAAGCCGAGCCCTGAGTTGCCCTCAGGATCTAAGAGCCAGTGTTCTCATGACAAAGGGGCTCAGCAAGGCTCAGAGCAGCTCAGGGAGAGTCTAGTCCCATGTTCAGGCTCCCAGGACGACAGCCCACTGCAGGACTACAGACAGGAGCAGAGCCAAGGAAAAATGGAGATCATCTCTGAGGGTCTGGCTGGACTCAGAGAAGGGAGAGAGCTGTGTTCCCTGTGATGAATAATGCAGGGAGAGGAAGCAGGCGGGGAGGAGCTGCCTCTGGGCCCCCAGCCTGTTCCCAGCCAGGCTGCTGCTGAGCAGGAAGCCTCCCAGCTGAGCCTGGGAAGCAGTTATCACTGGTGGGTGATTAAGTTACTAATCCTTCAGGGAGAAGACATTTAGAGGCCCATATTAAAGCAGTGCGAGGCAAAATTACATTCCGTTTCAATTTAGTTTAGCAATTCCCGTGATTTAGTTAAATGAAAAGCAATTGTTCCAATTAATAGTATTGAATGTTATTCATCAAAAGTGTCAAAACAGCTCTGTGGCTGCATTAGTAACCCATTCTCTTGTCAGAGATATGGATAATTCCCCGGATAGGATGAGGAAACGGTAGAAAATGTGGGGGTTTTACAGAAAAGGTCAAAGTCAGAGGGGGTGCATGTGTGGGCATATACATAGGCTCATGTGCATGTGACCTGTATGCATGGACAGGTGTGTGTGTGTGGGCACGTGTATCTATGCATACAGATTCAACGGCCCTAGTGTACATGTTTGTATGTATTTATGTGCACATGCTAGTGCTTGCCTGAATGACTGTGCACACGATGTTTATGTGCCCGCATCCTCCCAGATTTGTATGCACATGTGTTCAAATATGTGCAAGTGCCTGGTGTGCCCATGTGTATATGCATACATGCACACAACTATTTAGATAGTTGTGCATTCGTGTGTGTGTGTGTGCATAATGATCCTGAAGATATGTTGCAATCTGAGAGGTTGCACTGTGAACACTCATGGGTACACACACTTTGGTATGCACTCATATGTATTGTAAATGTGTCTGTATATATCAGGGTAAGAGGCAAAGGGAGTCAGCCACCTTGATCGCCTATGCACAGGGCCATCTATTCCCGTCCCTATGTCATAATGAGCGATTGGTTTGTCTCTAAGATGCTGCTATACAAACGTAGTTCAAACAAGGTCAGAGGCTTTTTCTGCCATGTTCACTGTTATAGTCTCAGGATCCAAAAACAAGCCAGGCACAGGTCAAAAGAGAGCCTAGAGGGGACCAGCAGTTAGCGTAATGGCTATGTCGCTGAACTCCCACATAGTCGATGCAGTTCAAGTCCCGGACCTGGTGGCTTAACCTCATCCTGGGCAAGTGTGCATGTGTGCCCAGGATACCAAGAGGAGAATGGAGGAGAAAGGATTATGGCATGGCCATCCCCCCAGGGGGTGATTTCTTACTTTCTTTCTGTGCCTCTCTCTGTCTTTCTGGAGAGCGCATGTGCCCTATAGCAAAAACCTATCAAAAACAATTAAAAAGAGAGAGAGAGCCTGGAGGACAGTGGGAAGAATGATGGTTAAGGCATTGGATCTCATATGGCTGACAATGCAGTTCAAATCCCGGAACCGGCAGCTTGAAAAACACACTAGGCACATGTGCATGTATGCCCAATATCCAAAGAGAAGAATGGAAGAAAAGAAAGTGCAGTGTAGCCATACCCCCAAGTATGATTTCTCACCTTCCCTCTCTCTATCTCTTTCTGTCCCTCTCTAGTGAGCAAACGCACCCTATAGCAAAATTAATTAATTAATTTTTTTACAAAAACCTGAGATAGGGAACCAGCAGTTAGCATAATGGCTATGTCACTGGACTCCCACGTAGTCAACCGCGGTTCGTGTCCCGAACCCGGTGGCTTAAAACTCACGCCGGGCGCGTGTGCGTGCGTGCCCAAGATCCCGAGAGGAGAATGCAGAAGAAGGGATTGCGGTGTGACCATCCCCTCTGGGGGGTGATTTCTCGCTTTCTGTCTCTATGTCTCTCTCTGTCTGTCTGGCGAGCGCACGTGCCCTAGAGTGAAAACCTCTCAAAAAAAAAAAAAAAAAAAAACAAAACAAAAAAAAATCCTGAGATAGAACCTGGCAAAATGACACATGTTGATAGACTAGATTGATGAACAGATGGATGGATAAGGATTGGGGGGGGGTGGAAAATGAAGGATGGCAGGGTACAGAAATGAGTGATTGGAAAAATGGATGGATGGACTGATGAGCGTACAGATGGATTAGAGGAGGGATGAATGAGTGAATGGCTGTGGGCCCTTGGGTCTATCGGGGCTCATAGGCATGGGTGGGCTCACCAGTCTTCTCTCATCATTGTGAACCCCCAGCTTCTTTGGGCTTTGACACCAGCTCCATAACACATTCTTGAAGAGCTTCACCTTGGGCAGGCAGCAAGTTCAGAGGGATCACAAGCTGCCTGAATCAACTTAAGGCAAAATATTACAGACCTAAGTGCAAGAAGGACAGGCACTTCTTTGGAGAAGTTGAAAAGCTCAGTGTTGCTGGATTAACAGGAAACTAGCCTGGCCAGGCCGGTCCAAGAGGATACAAACCAAAAGAGGCCTTTATGGAGTGTGCGTAGCCCCAAGCAAGGATTCCTGCATCTGGCTGTGTCCTTGGGCTGCAGCCACCAGTTCCTGCCTCTATCCTCTGCCTGTGTTTT
>NW_006159579.1:6809319-6812609 GCF_000334495.1 Tupaia belangeri chinensis | reverse complement strand
TCTTCCTCCCCCTGACACTGAGGCAACTCCTCATCAGACTAGTCTGTACCACAGACTAAGACGAAGGGAATCTGCAAATGACTTCCCATCTCCACTGTCCTCACTCTCCAGACTTCCCCAGGCCTTGGCTCTCTGGAACTTAGTAGATCCTAGAAAATGTCCCTCTACCCAAAAGCAGGCCTCTCTCTGTGAGGTTATCAGTACTCCAATAGGCACTTTGAGCTTTGTCACAGTTAAGCCTGCCCTCCTGCTGTCAGGGCCCGCCCCCTAGTGGCTGACTCTAGCCCATACACTGTCCCCACCCATGGCACCAACTCAGCCTTGTGCACCCCTCAGCAGCCTCAGCCAAGAAAGGCTGTCTATGTCTTTGTAAAAGCCCCACAATGGCCCCAAATACAAGGCCAGATCACCCCCCATGTACAGGACATGGGCCTAACTGCCTAGACTTTGCAGTGTACTCTCAGTTCTAGTCTGTCTGTGCAAACGTCCATCCATTGGGATGGTGATTAAGCATAAAAAGGAAGTGTTAGGATGTGATCCTTGAACCCAGGAGGCTCATAAAGACAATAGCTGGGGCCATGGCAATGGGCACCAGGCGTCTTGTCTATTTTGGGGAGGCCCCAAGCATGGCGGGCCAACATTAAGGGCATCCTGGGGCTCATTAATCTATGTGGGAGTGACAGAGACCGGATAGAAGGTCCAGGAGGCCTTCCACCAGCCATTTCCTCCTAGCCCACTGGCCTTGCTGTGTGCTCCACTTATGGAGCTTCTGACCTTGGCCTCCAGAGACCCAGGCTTGCCAACTCTCTTTGGTAGAACCAGCTACCTTCCTTTCCTTTCAAAGTCTTTTACGGAGAAATTAGAGGCCCTGGCCTTTCTGGGATCCACTCTTTGTTTTCTCCCCAAGGGAGCCAAAGGAAAAAGTAAAACACTACAGTCTCATCCAGACTGAGGCAATGGAGAAATGTCCTTCTGACGCTTGGTTCCCACGGCCTGGCCTCCTTGGAGCTCAGAAGTAACAAAAGGTTAATTGCTAGAGTCTTGGGCCCCGCAGTGGGCTGGAGCCAGAAAGCCAGTTGTTAAATGTCCTTCTCTTCCTCTCGTGCTCTCCCTCTCTTCTTCTCTCATAATTGTTAAATAGTTGGTAGCTCTGATTTGATCATTGTGTAAATATTTACACTGAAATTGGCAAACACTATAAAACAAAGAAGTACCAAGAAAGCAGGCATTGGACTCCCTTTTCCTATTCCCAGGCTGGAAGTGAGGGTCTCATGTGTCTTGGTTGGAAACCATGACAGTTTTAGAGCCACAGAGATTTGGAGTACCCATCAGGCTTGGAGTTCCCAGCACCTAATCCCACTCTACCTGCCCTTACTGTCTCTAACCTTCTTGATTAGTACAAGGATGTGAGATCAGCCCTAAGAATTAGGAGACCTGGAATCTGTCGGCTTATGCTGCCATGCCACTTCATCTCACTGCCTGCTCCTTCATTATTCCAAAGTAAAACTGTAGCACTAATATCCCATTGCAGGGCTAGAATTTGACAGAGTTGCTGCAAAATTTGAATAGATTATTACATGTGAAGCATTTACATACTGGGACCAGGTAGATCTTGGTTGATAGTAGCTATTTCATAAGTGTCAGCTATTGTCACAGTTATTACTTTCCTCATAAAGTATTTTAAAACTAAAATAAAAGATAGTTGTAAAAACCTTGGAGTTACTTTTAAAAAATATGTTTCAAATAATATAAACAAAAAGTGGCTGGTACCTTCTCCAACTGTGCCTATGCCCAGGTCCAAAGATAATTCTCAGTACAAAGTAAATGGCCAAAGAATGGCAGGTGACCAACAATACAACTTAGAAATCTTAAGAAATATGACATTTCTAACTCCACACAGGTGTCCTGGTCCTCTTTCTTTTCACTTGGGTACATATCTTAATGCAAATTGTCACAAATCCAATTTTCTTGATTTTGGTAACATAACACCCAAAGAGGTCCTGAGGTCTGGCATCCACTCAAATCCTCAGAAAGGAAGACTTTGCTTGCTGCTTCTCTGGAGTCATAACAAAAGCAAACATTGAGGTCAGAAAAGGTGAGTTGTGTTTTCCCCAGGAAAGACTGCCTGTGGCCCTTGGGTGAATGCAGCATCACATTATTGCTTGTCAGCCCCCAAGAGAATACCTTTTGGAAGTTCTAAGGCACCAAGGGCCAAACCAGCTCTGTTTGCCTCTCATATCTGCTCCAGAAGACCTTGCACTTGGGAGACTCAGCAGGGCAGAGAATGATGAGCTATGAAGAAGCAGAGATTAAATAATGCTGGAGACTTACCTGGGTTCAAATCCATCTCTATGTGGCCACATGCACATGCTGGTTCATGCAAGCATGGGGTTATGACCAAGTCATGACCAAGTGAACAAGGGTGGCCACACATTTCTATGTGCACCCCTCTGGCTAGAGACAATGTACAGATGGCTACAGGTGAATGAATGTGCAAATGTATGTATATATACTGTGTGTATTTCTAGGAACTGATAGTGCAAATAAACAGCATAAACAAGATGGTTTGAGGAGGGGGGTTTTAAATACTTAGGAAGACAAACAACCCCCACAAGGACTTTGGAAGCACTCATTATGTACAAATAATGTATATGCTAATTACAAATGACTCTTTTCTGCTCATTAAAGCAGAACTACTGCACTTTATTAGTTCAGTTCTGGTTACTCTACATGCTTGAAAGTAATAAAAATTGCTTTGGGGTCAGGCAGACACCCTCATGGGACTGAAAGCCATCTCAGACGATGTGAACAGTCACCTAGGCCAGAGGCTAGGGCACTGATGTTCGCTCCTCCGTGTCCCTCCTGTCCCACATTCACTCAGTTACCAGCTTCCATCAAGTCTACCTCTCTTGCCATCCCCCCCAACCCTATCTAGTTCAGGTCCTACACCTCTCGCATTCCTTCCCTGACAGCCCTCTGGACAGCTGCCCATCCTGCCTCCCTGCTGGTCTCCTGACTTGAGTCTCCTCCTATTTCAGGCCACCTCAAAAGATGCTGCTGGAAATTTGCCCACTTAAATCCCTCATCATTTTCCCATTGCCAGTGACTAAAGCTCAAACCTCACAGCCTTTTAGTTACAACCCCTGAATACCTCTGCAGCCTCGTCCCCTGCATTTTATTCACACCCAACAGCATAGAGTGACTCTCAGGAAGTCTCCAGAGTCCATCCTTTGTCCAGATGAGGCACTAATTTTTTCCTCTGTCCCCAGTGTTCTCTATTTACCATTCCT
>NW_006159579.1:6776915-6809051 GCF_000334495.1 Tupaia belangeri chinensis | reverse complement strand
TAGCTATGTTGCATGGGAACATCTATTTCATATTGCAAATCCCTACTCTGGGAAACCACCCCCTACTGCCTCTAATTTCTTACTAATTCTTCCTCTTGTCTTCCTCTGTCCTTTGAACACAAATGTGAATGTTTCCTTACTGCCTATCTCCCCCACTAGATTGCAAGCAGGGACTTTGCTTTGTTGACTGCTATATGTATATCTCACACCTACACCAGTTGCTGGTACATAGCAGACATTCATTAATACGTGCTGAATAAGAAATACCTCCATTATACTGCTCAACCTGCATGTTACCACTGTAACTGATATGATCTGCTTCACTTCCTTGGGATTAGGGATATTTTTATTATTAAACACTGACTTGAGCTCTCTTTCACCTATTCTCATCCTTCTAGTCCCTCTAGGACCTCTACTCCTTGATAATTCCCAGTTCTTCCCTTTGTCCAGCCTGTTCTAACCAGCTGGAGCATCTGGAACTCAGTGCACCACCTAGAGGCTGCAAGGTGAAACGACTCAGAGACACAGGCACCAGAAGCAGCCTCTTTTGTGGAATGCAGGGGCAGTCAGTCCTTGCTTTCAATGCATTACAGTAGAGAATGGGTCAGAAGTTCCCAGGCTCAGGTCAGGTGATACGTCCAGAACCATCCTGCCACATGTCCTAGGTCCTGGTCACAAGCCCAGACACCCCATACTATTCTCCTATGTTATTCCTATGTTATTTTCTTTGTGCTCTTTCTGCCCAGCTGACTCCTGCCCTACTCATTTCATTCAGTCAAAGCAGTTCTCATGATCTAGAAACTCAGGAATTTTGCTCCTTCTCTGATGTTTTATAGTCCATATGAATATTTGTTCATCTTCTACCTGGTATCTCTCAAGTTCCAGATTATAAGAAAAATTGACTTTGTGAGGCCATAATGATTTGTCTGGTCACAATCTTTCTCAAATCCAGTGTTTGACTCCTCACTTTTTCTGTCCATAACAAAAGAGCCCACCTGACTTCCTCTTTCTAGAGGTCTCAACAAATATTTCTAATTCCCTCTTATAACACAGAGGCATGGCCAATTTTTAAGAGATAGTTTTTCATTAACACCAAAATATTCACAAAATCTTCCACTCACCTGAAACCAGCTATGTAATTATTGATTTATGGGCCAGTATCCTTTAAAACATGCCAATATTCTTTGAAAGCAAGATATATCCATCAACCACTATATCCTAAACTTTAACTCAAGCCTTGTCCTGAAAGTCTGGCACCAATGGGGGAAAGAGGTGAATGATACTACCTCTCGATTATCTGCTAAATTTATGGATCTAAATGTTCTTGGGGTTTCCTAAAGCTAAAATCTGAATGTGATAGTATTAGAGAGCATGTAATAAGGAAAAGCAACTCTTCAAACCAACATAAGAAGAATGAGAGTACTGGGAAACTGACCCAGAACTTCAGCTCTAGGGAAGAGAGCTAAGGAAAGTCACATGAACCACAGTGAATTTCTTCATAAGGGACTGTAGCTGAAGTTAGTCAGAATATGACATAAAGGAGACAGGAGACTTAAACAAATGTAGATATATATACCCTGTTTATAGATAGGAAGATAATAATCTGAAGATAACAGTTCTTTCCCAAATATATATATATAAAATTAATCCTAAACTTTATAAAGATGAGTAAAGAATAACCATCATACTTTTGAAAAAGGAATAAAAAAAAAGTGAGAAGGAAGGGTGATAGAAACAACTTTCTTAGGTATAAAATGCAATTATTCTGATAACTCAACAATAACATATCTAGTTTTAAAATGGGCAATGCTTTGATTAGAGATTTCTCCAAAGAAGATACACACCAGACAAAAAGACCACAAAAAGATGCTCAACATTTTTAGTCATTAGAGAAATGCAAATCAAAACCACAATGAAATATCACTTTATACTAACAAGGATGGTTATACTTTTTAAAAAATGGAAATTAACAAGTGTTGGCAAGGATGTAGAAAAACAAGAATCCTCTTAAATTGCTAATGGAAATGTAAAATGATGCAGCCATTTTGAAGAATAATGCAGTGGTTCCCCCCAAAAAATTAAACAGAATTACCATAGGACCAAGCAATTTTACTCTTATGTATATAGCCTAGAGAACTAAAAACATACATTCATATAAAAACTTGTACACAAAAATTCATAGCAATATTATTCATAAGAGTCAAAAACTAGAAAAATTAAAATGTACATGAACTAATAAGTGGATAAACAAATTGTGATCTAATCAAACAATGGAATATTTATTCATCCATAAAAAGCAATGTGACACTATCACATGCTACAATATAGATGAACCTTGAAAACATACCAAGTGCAAAACATATCTAGAATAGGCAAATCTATAAAGACGAACAAAAAAGATTAGATTAGTGATTGTCTAAGAATGGAAGGATGTGAAATTTGAGGGTGATAGTTAAAGAGTTTAGGGTTTCTTTGAAGGTAATGAAAATGCTCTGTTTGATTGAAGTGATTGTTACACAACCCTAAATATACAAAGAAACATCAAATAGCACAGTTCGAAAGGATGCATTTTGTAGTATGTTAAATTATATCTCAGTTTTCAAAAAGACTCAGAAAAGTCATTATAAAGCTGTAGCAACTAAAAAAAATATATATGTAAAAGTCAACAATCAGAACAAAGCAAAAGGACAAAGAGCTCAGAAGTTTGTCCATGCATAAAGGAACTTGGTATGTGACAAAGTGGCAATATAGTTCAGTAGAGAAATAGTTTAGTCAACAAATAGTGTTGAACAACAGTCTGTTATGAAAGTTAAAATTAAAGCCCCATATCCACATCACTTACTCACATGAATTTCAGCTAAATTAACCTAAATATAAAAGAAAGAAAAACTATGACATTTTCAGAAGAAAATATAGCAAAACAACTTTATGATATCAATGAAATGAGATCTTTTGTTTAAAGTATCTAACTGATTTACTGATTTCCTTTTTAAGTTTTTGACATAGGGTATATGTGCTCACTGGAGAGAGACAGAGACAAGAAAAGTGAGAAATCACCCCCCCCCCACCCCCACCACAGGGGGGATAGCCACACCACAATCCCTTCTCCTCCATTCGCCTCTTGGGATTTTGAGAATGCATGCCCACGCACCCTGCATAATTTTCAAGCCACCAGGTCTAGAACTTGAACCATGGTCAACCATGTGGGAGTCCAGTGCCTTAACCACTACACTAAAAAGCCAAACCAAATTGAGAAAGATGAAAATATTTTTCTACATTAAAATTTAAAACTCTAAAATAGTATTTAATATCATAAACAAAGTAAAAAAGAAGCACATAATCAACAAAGAATTATTTTTCTGGAATATACAGTATAAAGAACTCTGAAAATCAGTTTATTAAACAGGCAAACAATATGAACAAAATAAAAATTTGCAAAGAAGACTAATTAGTGGCATAGTGGTTAAGGGGTTTGGATCCCACATGACTGACTATGTAGCTTGATACTCAGAGGGGTGGATTTGAAAAGTATGTCAACTGTATGCTCATGCATGCCCAAAAATCTCAAAAGGAGAAACGGTGGAATTGTGCCACAATGGGCAGGGGACAGGGAGTGGGGGTGCTTCTCATTTATCTGCTCTTTCTTTCTGTCTCTTTCCAGTAAGAGCACACACCCTCTAGCAAATTAAAAAAAAAAAAAAAAAAAGAAAGAAAGAAGGAAAAAATGTATAAGGGACAGGAACAAGCAGTTTACAGAAAACACTAGTGAAAATTTCTCAAAATCACTAGCAATCAGGGAAAAACATTAAAACATTAATGGTACATTTCTCACTATATTTTAAATACATATTTTCAGTGAAGATGTAAGGAACTGGAAATTCTGATAAACTCTTGGTGGAAGTCTAACTTGATACAACCAGTGTTGGGGGAGTGGCAGAATCTAGTAAAGATGGTCTGAATGTTTATGTCCCCCAAAGTTTATATGTTGAAATCCTCACCCCTAAAGTGATGGTAGGAGGAGATGAGGCCTTTGGGAGCTGATTAAGTCCAGATGATGTGACATTCAAAAATGGAATTAGCACTTTTATAAAAGAAGCCCAAGAAGGCAAACAATGGTGCAGTGGTAAAGCACAATGCTCTGCAAGGCAATCCCACATGGGAAAGTTCTCAGTTCAAGTCCAGAGACTTCTCTGAGTACAACAGACACACATTTGCCCGTGAAATGGAACTACCCAAAGGTCAATGGTGGATGGTGGCATCAAGACTCTGCTGGGGTGCTATCTCTCTTTTTCTCTCTGTCTCTCTCATTCATGGGAGAAATTAACCTTAAAATAAAATTTAAAAGAGGCCTAAGAAAGATGCTCTATCCCTCTACCATGTGTGGTTCTAGTGAAGGCTGTCTTGAGGAAATAGACCTCACTAGACCTTGAATCTGCCAGCACCTTGATCTCTTGGGGGAGGGGGTTATTGTTTTGTTTTTATTTGGTTTGGTTTGGAGGTTCAGGAATTTTTTTCCCCCCAGAGGGCATATGTGCTCACCAGAAAGAGACAAAGAGACAGGAATAAAGGGAGAGAAGAAAGCACCCTCATGGGGAATGGTCATGCCACAATCCCTTGTCTATCTCTTTCTCCTTTCAGGATTTGGGGCATGCATGCACACATGCCTGGCATGCTTCTCAAGTCACCAGGTCTGAGATTTAAACCATGTGATCAACCATGTGGGATCCAGATGCCTTAAACCCCAGGCCATGGAGCTGGCCTGATACCTTGATCTTGAATTTCCCAGACTCCAGAACAGTGAGAAATAAATTTCTGTTGTTTATAAGACACCCAGTCTTTATGGCATTTTGTTACAGCAGCCTGAGCAGACTAAGACAGATAGATACTAACACCATAATGTTAAGCTATTCTCATTTTAGGTCTGTACCTTAGAGGGAAGAAAAATACATCAATGTATAAGGAAGCATGAATAAGGATGCTCATTGTAGCACTTTTTATAACAGAGAAAGCCTGGGCATAACCTAAGATAGGGAAATGGATGATACAGAAGTCACAGAGTGGAGCTGCAGTTCAACATAGCAGTTCAAATGAATGAAGCATATCCCTATAGCCAACCTGGATAAATCTCAGAGATATAATATGCATTAAACTTTTTCAAATTATATTTGCAGTACAAGATTTATACACATTTTAAATACTCAGAACAATGAGCCACTGGTAGATTCATATTTACATGTAAATTTTTAAAACATGGAAAGAAAAATATATACCAGCTTCAGCTGGTAATTACCTGTGGAATTGGACAGATGAGTGAGAAAATAATGGGGTGTCTTTTCCTTTGTTTTTGGCTTTTGTTTTTGTTTTTAAGAGAAATTTTTCTGGGACCAGCAGTTGGCGTAATGGCTATGTCGCTGGACTCCCATGTAGCCGACCACAATTCCAGTCCTGGACTCAGTGACTTAAACTCATGCCAGAGAAAGCCTGGGCATAACCTAAGATAGGGAAATGGATGATACAGAAGTCACAGAGTGGAGCTGCAGTTCAACATAGCAGTTCAAATGAATGAAGCATATCCCTATAGCCAACCTGGATAAATCTCAGAGATATAATATGCATTAAACTTTTTCAAATTATATTTGCAGTACAAGATTTATACACATTTTAAATACTCAGAACAATGAGCCACTGGTAGATTCATATTTACATGTAAATTTTTAAAACATGGAAAGAAAAATATATACCAGCTTCAGCTGGTAATTACCTGTGGAATTGGACAGATGAGTGAGAAAATAATGGGGTGTCTTTTCCTTTGTTTTTGGCTTTTGTTTTTGTTTTTAAGAGAAATTTTTCTGGGACCAGCAGTTGGCGTAATGGCTATGTCGCTGGACTCCCATGTAGCCGACCACAATTCCAGTCCTGGACTCAGTGACTTAAACTCATGCCAGACATGAGTGCGTGCATGCCCAAGATTCTGAGAGGAGAATGGAGGAGAAGGGATTGCAGCATGGCTATCTCCCCTGGGGAGTGATTTCTCATTTTTTGTCTCTCTGTCTCTCTGGTGAGCGTATGCATCCTATAGCAAAAACTTCTCAAAAAAAGAGAGAGATTTTTGCTATAGAGCACGTGTGTTCACCAGAGAGACAGAGTGAGAAATCACCACCCAAGATGGATGGCAATCATCACAATTCCTTCTCCTCCATTCTCCTCTTGGAATTTTGGTGTGCATGCATGTGCCCTGTGTGTTTTAAGCTGCCAGGTCTGGGACTCGAACCACAGTTGGCTACATGGTAGTCCAGCAATGTAACCATCATGTCATCTGCCGGTCCTGTTATGTTCTTTTCTTTAATTTCATCTGTAATTTTTTATTTTTAACTAATCCAAATATGGCAAAATAATCATGTTTGTTAAATCTAATTGGTAGGCAAATGAGTATCTATTCTTTCATACTCTGTAATTTTCTGTATATTTAAAATGGTTCAATGGTTCATCACTAACTTTTTTTTTAAGAGGGTTTCCTTTTTTTTTTTTTTTTTTTTTCCCCGCTATCAGGTGCATGCGCTCACCAGAGAGACAGAAAGGAAAAAATTACTTCCCCAAGGTGAATGACCATGCCACAATTTATTCTCCTCCATTCTCCTCTAGGGGTTTTGGGTATGCATACACATGCGCCCAGTGTGAGTTTCAAGATGCTGGGTCCAGAACTCTAACCACAGTTGACTATGCAGGGGTCCAGTCCATAACCACTACTCCATCTTCTGGCTCCCATCGCTAACTTTTTAAAGGGAAAAACTGACTAAAATCAGGAGACCACTGAGAAGTCAATAGCCACAATGCAGGAAGGAGATGGTGAGAACAGGATCTCAAAATGTGTCAGGAAAGGATTAAAAGTGCATGAAGTTGAGAGTGAATGCAATTTAGTAGGTAGAATTAAGTGAGCTTAATGATTTGCCAGATCAAGTACATTAAAAAGAGAGAAGAGTATAAAAAAAAAAGCTATGCAAATTTCATCTAGAAATTAATGCTCAGTGGCCATTGACTGACTGAGACAGGAAAGAGAAGATGAAGAGCTTAAACAAATGGACCTCTGGTTTAATGATCAGAACAAAGATGTGGAGGATTTTAGAAAATGAAGACCAGGACAATATATAGGGTAGAAAGAAGGCAAAGAATGGAACCTTGGAGCACTCCAAGATGAAAATGTGACTGAGAAGTGCCCAGAAGATAAAAGAAAAACCAGGACAGCATGGTACCCCGAGAACAAAAAAGGAGAGTCCCAAAACCAAATGGAGAGGTGAGTGATATCTGGTGCTTTGTCACATGAAACCAGGTCCCAAAAGTTCCCACTGGGTGTGACAATATGAAAGTCTTCACTGACCTGAGATTAGGAATCAATTATGGAAGAGTAACCGTAGATGAAAATGCTGCATCATTAGTATACACACTGCTTTGAAGGCAGAATTCTGGGATTAAGCCCTACTCTAGTGTGTGGTGTGCCCCTGGATAAGTCACCTAATATCGCTATACCTTAATTAGGTGTTAACCTACCTGCATTAATTTATCACATGGTTTTTGTGAAGATAAATTAATTCTGAGTGCTCTAGTACATTCATGATATATTGCCACTATATTGGTAAGAATCAATAAATACATACCACTACTACCATGAAATATGGATGAGCTAGAGAGAGGGAAAAGATAGTAACTAGAAGCAGCATTGGGCCAAATAATGGTGGTTGGGTGAAAGATACTGAAAATGTTTTGAGACTGATGGAAAATCAGTAGATAAAGAGTATGAAGATTCAAGAGAAGAGATGGTTCCTGGAGAAGATTATCCAAGAAGGCTGAGAAGCTGAGGTCCAGAGTACAGGTAGGTGAATCAGCCTAATACTGGAGACAAGAAACTTCTTCTACTATGGTAGGAAGAAAGATAGGATGGATGTGAGCAGAGATCTACTTGAAGGTGGTCAGCCAGGGTAAAGAACAGAAACTCGGAGTATTCAGCCCTCTGACAGCTTCAAGTTTTTCAGTGACATACTATTATTGTAAAAGAAGAAAGAAATTGGAAATCTAAAGACACTAGATACAATAAAACTGGCACTTTAGGAGAGAGTGACCCTAAAAGAAGGCAGGTTTCTGGGAGCCCAGGCCAGGCTGGAGACTAGGCATTTTCAGGTCATTGAGCACAAACATCCAGATATCCAAACAAATACTGGTCTCCTCTGGTCTACCCAGAGTTTTCTGACATCTGATAAGCAAAGACATACCCAAGCAGGCAAGATGCAGTTGACCCCGTAGGCAACGGTTGACATCAAGGAGGTCTGCCAGCAGGTGGCTGAGTGCAAACACTTAGTTGGTATCCAGTGGCAGGAAGGCTGTGAGTGTTGGGAAGGTGAGCAAAAACTGGAACCACGGCAGGTAGCCAGCACAGTCCTAGCAAGATTGACTTAATTCGGAGTCCCAGAATGATGAGCCAGGGATGCTTATTAGTCTGTTGTGTTACCAGTTAGGACTGACTGAAGAATCCTCATTCACATGCCTTACAAGCTACCAGGGGAGCTGGTTAACCATACCAAAATCCTCTCTCTATGCTTCAAGATTCCAGATCAGTAGATCAAATGTACAAAAGTTGCATCCTGACTTCCGTCAAAGTTTAGAAATCCCTATCCTGGGTACTGAAGCTGAGCTTATTCTGCAAGTAGTTATCAAGAGACTTTGGATATACAGAAGCCAGGACCCAGATAGAGCCTGGCAATGACTACCATTCCAAAGCTCCTGAGGAAGCTGGGAGACCCATAACTTCTTCCAAGATATAAAGGGGTTAAGAAAAGCGCTGGGAACCTGCATACTTTTATTACATTATAGGGATGTTATTGCATTATAAATAATGCCACAGGATGCATTATTTATACATTTAATATTGGGCTTGCTTATAAGTCAGATCTCTTCACTTTTAGATAAATACTCCGTCTGCAGCCCACCTCCAGCAGCCACACACAGACAGGAGAGCGGAGAGGCACCATGTGTTCTTGCTCTTTCAGACAGCGGAGGGAGGGCAGACACATGTCAGAAATAGCAAAAACCCTGTGATGGGAAGCAGATAATGTCTTTATGAAAACTAACAGATGGCTCTTTTGAAAGCCCTTTCAGTTCTCCTCTATTCTGATAAGAGTGGGTAAGCAAGATGCACTGGAGAGAGCTTTATGGGTTAGTACTTACTGCTTAAGAGCCCAGAGAGTAAGAGACAGAGGCCAGAGCCTGTGGGGGGTTGAGGGAGGGTGCCTGGTCTCTCTGCCCAGCTCTGCTGCTGGGATGGATCAGGTGACTGGGCTCTTACCTAGGTTGCAAAATAGTATCAATGATTGCTGCCCCATCTCATTTGTTCATTCAGAACTGATGGCTTTCTGTATTCTAACCTGTGGACTAGGGATAAGGGAGATCCAGAGATAAGTAAGACCAGCCTAGTCAAGGGACTTTCCATCTGAATGAAGATACACTTACCCCAAAGGAAACTATGACTCCTGATATAGAGCAATCTGCATCCAAGGTCAAAACAGTAAGTTACAGAGTTCAGAGGAGAATGAGGCTACCCCAGCCATAAAACTTTACTATTACTGCTGTTGTTGTTATCATCATCATCATTTTAATTAAACGTAACTACTATACTAATGTGTCAATCAGTCTATCTATAAATATGTACTGAGTACCTACTAAGTACCATGCTCTGTTCCAGGTGCTGGGGTTATAGCAGAGGCCAACACAGAGTCCCAGCCCTCTCGAAACCCACCTGCTGTTGGGGAAGGAGGGAAACAGGTGAACCAGATCATTCCAGAGACTGAAAGTACAAACAGAAAAAAACAATAATAAACCAGCACAGAGAAGAGTGGAGTTGGAGTGGGAAAACATCTTAAGGAAGGAGCATCTGGCTAAGACTTAACCGATGTCACATGCAGTTGGGGAACATGCCCTAGGGGCTGTGCCAAGGCCCTGAAGAATGCACAGAATTTGTACATGTAGAACTGGAAAAAGAGGGTTTTCCAGGTGGAGGGAAACAAAAGAACACAGACACCAGTGGCAGAAGAAGGTTAAGTACTGAAGTGTCACAGATAACCTGTGAAGGAAGAAGGGGCTGATTGGGTTGGCTGAAGGACATAGTAGACACCCTGAGGGGACCTTACCATTGGCAGGAGGAGAAGAAATACTGAAGCCAGCAGAGCACAGTTGGAGGTGGGCTTCAGGCAAATCTGGCAGCTGTGGCTAATGAGGACGGAAGAGTCAAGGGAACATAGAAACAAGATAAAAATTTACAGAAAGCTTCCCTTCCCCACTGTCCAATGGAAGCTCACTGAGGGGTGCTTGCAGGACTGAGCTATCACCTCCAACTCCCAGGCCTTTTCTCTAATTTTCTAATTCTCTCTCCAACCTGGGAGTTCTTTAAGTATTTGGGATAGAGGACATTGGCTGGGCAAGGGTGTTTCCCAAACTCTTCTGCCATGTACCTTCAAAACATAAATGTCCATAACTTAGAACTATCACACACACACACACACACACACACACACACTCACACACATACATTCACAGGTAGTTATAAGAACTGGTGAAATAAGGTCTGTAGTTTAGGTGCTAGTACTTCTACCAATGTCAATTTTCTGCTTTTGAACATTGTACTCTGGCTATAAAAAATTGTATTATTGGGTGAAACTTTCAAAGCTGGGAGAATGGAAGAAGATTTTTTTTTTAACTTTAACATGAGTGTAAGATTAATTCAAAATAAAAAATTTTAAAAACAAAAATGATTTCCTGTCTTTTTTCTCTGGTCCTACAAGCAAAACTTCCACTGAAGAAGTGAGAGTTCAGTGAAGCATGGGGTGAAAGACATGCATTTTAATATACCCCAGGATCAGCCAGCCACACACTCATGCCTCCTCATCCATTCAATATTCTCTCAGCAGCCACAGTGATCTTTTATACTCACCAGTCCCATCTTTTTGCCTATTCCCACCTCATGCTCAGTACCCTTCCATGGCTCTATGTCCCTGCTGGGAACATAGCTTTAATACTTGGTTAAGCTTTAATACTCCTCATAATCTAGTTCTCACACATTGCCTCTTACTCTCATGGTTCCAGGCATACCGTCCTATTTTTGTCTCTTCATATATACTGAGCTGTGTTCTTCTGCAGGGTCTCTGCATAGCCTAAACCTTCTGCCTGGAACACGTGCCCTCTGCACGTTCTGCCACCACACCTAGGTTACCCCCCACGCTTTCTCAAGAACTCAGCTTATCACTGTGGTCTCCCTGAAAAGACTGAGTTTTCTTACTTTATATTTTCATGGAGTGTGCCTTTCCTTTCCCCTTTTTTCTTTTCCACTTTGCCCAGGTACAAGTTTACATGTTGTAATTTGCTATAATCTTTAGTGATTATTCATTTAATCTAAAGTTGTAGGAGAACAAGACCTACCTCAAGCAAGTTCCAGTTTTGCATTGCATTTGCTGCAAATGCCTCTTTGGGCCCATCCTGGAATCCCCACAATTAGCACAGTCAGATATGCAGAGAATGGGTGGTCAGGAAAAGAGGGAGAAAGAGAGAAAAAGAGGGAGAAATCAAGGAAAATAAAAAGAGGAAGGAGGACAGAAAGGATGCAGTCAGTCATGGGAAAGAGGCAGAGATAAAAAGCAAAAGTCATGCTAGAGAAACAGGAGGCATGCCAGGCCGGAAGATTCCTGAAATGCTTAAAAGCAAACCTTAATGGGTGATAGCAAGAAGAGTGTGAAGGAAGAGCCACTGGGCAAGCGAGCTCAGGGCCTGAAAGTGGGCGACGAGGCTCTGGGAATCTATGTAGTTCATACCTTTTGAGACTGCAGTTGTGAGGTAGAACCAGCATGGCAGGGGCTCCCTCAGGGGAGACCCAGGGAGTGGACAGTGCTCAGTGAAGGCAGGAGCAGTTGCCTGCACTGCAGGACCACATGGACATTCTGAAAAACTAATACAAACCCCAATAAAGTACACATGAGGTCTTCAAAAAGCTCATGAAAAGTGCATATTATGAAAAAAACTATGCGTGAATTTACATTTTGTTTGCACCAAAATGAACTTTTACTTCCATTTTTTTCCACAAATTTGAAGTCTCTTTGTACATATTGGGATTATTCTAGAGGAAGGGATCCCAGAAAGGCAAAGTAACAGTTGGAGAAAGTGTCCAGGTGCATAAACCTGTCCCTCCTCTGGCCTCCAAAAGGAGGACAAGGAAGGAAGAAAGGTAAGGGGGCATCCGGGATTAGCGCAACACTTTGGAATCAGACACTTGGGCTTTGAGTCCCAGCTCTGCTACTGACTTTCTGTGTGACTTCAGACGAGTCACCTAATCTCTCCAGGACTCAGTTTCCTCATATGTAAAATGAGGTCACTAGTAATACCCACACAGAAATGTGATGAGAAACAGGTTAGTGAGTAGAAATCTTTTAGCCTGGTACTGATTGCATTAGTTGGTGATGGTGTTGTCATAAGGTGGGTGTGGTTTTTTTGTATTTTTGCTTTTATTTTTTTCTGATGCTGAAAACATGTATTAAATCTTATGAGAAAAAGAAGAGAGAAAGAGAAATAGAGATGATAAAGAGGGAGACACCAAAAAACAACAGTTCAGATTTTCAAAGAAAAAAATGAGCCCCTGACTCATGGGGCTATCACTACCACCCACTTGGCCACTAGCCCTGTGACCTTGGAGTCCCATTGAGCTCCTCTGAGTCCTACTGTCCTTGTATACACATGAAGAAGAGATAGCCAGTGTGGTTAGCTCCAGACTGCTCACCTGCAATTCAAGTCTGGCTCTAATTGGATGAAGTGGAAACTGATCCCTCGCAGACCTGGCAAGGTGAGCCACAGTATTCCCTCCAAGCAACAACACGTTCTCTTCCTCATTTGCCCCAGCCCCAGATCAGAGCCTTTCCTCTGCAAATCATAGTAATAAATACAGTCTGAAGCCACTCCAGCTCTTACAGCCTTAATAAATGGGTTGCCATAGTGGCAAATTCAGACACGGAGAACATCTTTTCAATAAAGGCTGAGAGGGTTATTAATAACGTTAATGTAGTGTCTCGCAGAGTCACAGCCTCGCAGAGCAAGCCCCTCAGCCTCCTCCCCCAGCCCACCCCTCCTGAGACTGGACAGCAAGCTGCCTAGCTGTGGCCACTGTGAGGCTGTGACCTGGGAGAGACAGAAACCACAGCTAGAGCAAGACAGCCAGGGCAGTAAGATAGCAGAGGCCCAGCAGGAGTTCATAAGGGAACACTTCCCCATTTGACCAGCCAATGGCCTTCTGACCAACCTGTCCACAGGCCACACAGAGCAAAGGAGCACAGCATAGAGAGTAAGGAAACATTCTTTCTTCATTTTTTATTTGATTTTTTTAAAATTTTTAATATTATTATTTTAATTTTTATATATTTGATCACTGTACATTATTTAACTTGTAGAGAGAATTTATGCAACATGAAATACATCTCAGACCAGTTCAGCTGAGAATACCATACACGTTATCATCAATAAGTAATAAACCATGTCTGTGTCCCACAAATGTCTTGCTGCTCTATTTTTTTCTTCCTAATTTCCTTCCTTACATCCCCTCTCTCATCCTCCTTTCACACTGTCTCCAGTGGAGAGGACATTCTTTCAAAGTGGATAGACCTGGGAATCAGTAGTTAGCGTAATGGCTATGTCGCTGGACTCCCACATAGTTGACCGTGGTTCGCATCCCAGATCTGGTGGCTTAAAACTCACGCCAGGCGTGTGTGCGTGCGTGCCCAAGATCCCGAGAGGAGAATGGAGGAGAATGGATTACGGTGTGACCATCCCCCCTGGGGGGTGATTTCTCGCTTTCTGTCTCTATGTTTCTCTCTGTCTGGCGAGTGCATGCACCCTACAGTTTCTTTCTCTATGTTTCCCTCTGTCTGGCAAGTGCATGCACCCTACAGCGAAAAACCTCTCCAAAAAAAAAAAAAAAGTGGATAGACTTGACTTCAATTCCCAGCTGAGTCTTTCTACACTATTTAAAATGGAGGGGTCAGCCACGGCTACAAGTCTCTGTTCCACAGGATGGGGTTTGTTAAAGTTGCAAGGATAAGGCCTGCTTTAAGAGATACCAAGTGAAATTTAGAAGATAAAGAGAGGGTAAAACTGATTACTATGCTCAGAAATGCTTGGTAATCCTGGATAAAAATAAGTACCACACACCCAAATACAGGATGAAAGTTCATGTAACTAACAGATATCATTTGTCAGATCGCTCATGCCCATGTAGAAGGGGATATGATAGTCTATGCAGCTTATGCACACGAACTACCAAAATATGGTGTGAACGCTGGCCTGACAAATGATGCTGCAGCATACTGTTCTGGCTGCTGCTGGCCCGCAGGCTTCTCAGTAGGTTTGGCATGGACGAGATCTATGAAGACCAAGTGGAAGTGACTGGAGATGAGTACAATGTAGAAAGCATTGATGGTCAACCTGGTGCCTTCACCTGCTCTTTGGATGTAGGCCTTGCCAGAACTACCACTACCAATAAAGTTTTTGGGGCCCTGAAGGGAACGGTGGATGGAGGCTTATCTATCCCTCACAGTATTAAATGATTCCCTGGTTATGATTCTGAGAGCAAGGGATTTAATGCAGAAGTCCATCATAAGCATATCATGGGCCAGAACATTGCAGACTACACGCGTTACCTAATGGAAGAAGATGAAGACGCTTACAAGAAACAGTTCTCTCAGTACATAAAGAGCAGTGGAACTCCAGACATGGAGGAGATGGATAAGAAAGCTCACACTGCTATACCAGAGAACCCAGTCTATGAAAAGAAACCCAAGAAAGAAGTTAAAAAGAAGAGATGGAATCGTCCCAAAATATGCCTTGCCCAGAAGAAAGATCAGGTAGCCCAGAAGAAGGCAAGCTTCCTTGGAGCTCATGAGCAGGCTGCTGAGAGCTAAACCAAACAATTTTCTATGACTATTCCAGATAAAGACAATGAATTTAACAACAAAGCAGCAGAAAATAATAAATTAATTTTTTAAGTAAAATAGAAATGCTCCTGGCATTCCTCACCAACTTTCCCTGATTACTTCTTTCCCATGAGTTGTATGAGCATCAGAGTAACTCACCAAATATTTCCAGCTCTTCACCTTCCAAGTTAATGGCAAAGTTAGACCCCTCTGCGTTGTATGGGACCAATGAATTCTGAGCCAAAATGACACATGCTGTTTCTGGACCAGGTATTTAATCACCATATGAGATTTTGAGGAATCCCTCTTAGCTTTACAAATATCCAAGATGGTGGATCTTCCACTGGCCTGGGTTCCTGACTGGCCAATCAGCAGTACTCTTGAACTAACTCAGGAGAACATGATACATGGAAATAAATCTTATTGTTTTAAGCCAAGGGTCACAAATTTTTCTGGCTTTGAGAGCTAGACAGCTCTTTTTATTTTTTTAAGAATTATTTTATTTATGGAACCAGTAGTTGGCATAACAGCGATGTTGCTGGACTCCCATGTAGTCGACTGCAGTTCGAGTCCTGGACCTGGTGACTTAAACTCACACCGGGCGCATGTGCATGTGTGTCCAAGATCCCCAGAGGAGAATGGAGGAGAAGGGGTTGCAGCGTGGCCTTCCCCCCAGGGGTTGATTTCTCACTTTCTGTCTCTCTGTCTCTCTCTGTCTTTCTGGTGAGCACAGGCACCCTATAGCAAAAACCTCTCCCAAAAAAAAGAATTATTTTATTTAACTTTATTTATTTTTTTTAATTTGATCACAGGACAGAGTGAGAAAGACCAAGAGAGGGAATGTGAGAAAGCAAGCCACCAGGTCTAGGACTTGAACCATGGTCAGCCATGTGGGAGTCCAACACCCTTAACCACCACACCACCTGCCAGCCCCAACAGTTCTTGCTTCAACTACTCAACTCTGCTGCTATAATATGAAAGCAGATACAGACCACAGATAAACAGATGTGCATGACTGTTCCTAAAACTCAATTTATGAAAACGGGCAATGGGCAGGTTTGGCCCATGGGCCATATTTTGTTGCCCTGTGTTTGAAACCATGCCTGTACTGTCTGATGGACTTTTATCTCCTCCTAAAATTTATATTATTTGTTCACTTAGTCCATTTATTGTTGACCTTTCCCACGTATAATATAAGCAAGCACATTGAGGGCAGGAGTCTACCCTATGCTCAACAGTGCTGAAGTAGCTGGAGCAAAACTGATGCTCAATAAATGTATTTAAATAAATAAATGTTAAATTATTATCTGTGCGGCCAGAAGTAAGTCATTTAACCTCCTTGAGCCATGACGTATTACAATGAGAATAATAAGACCAACCCCTCCAGTTATGTAGGATAGTCTGCAGGATACAACATATTAAGTGTGTGACAAGTGCTCTATAAGAAGTAGCTGATTTTCTTTTGCCGTGTCTAGGATAACAGTCTGCTGAGGTCAGCTCTGCAGCAAACTCTTTGCCCACCACCACTGTACAGAGTTCTCCATGATACAGTGGAGGCACAACTGCTGAGGGCCAGTGTTAGGGGTGGTGTGAAGGTGCATGGCAGAAAAATTACTCCTTGGGGCTGTGGCCTCTAAATTTGGAATTAGTAAATAACCACCCATGGATCAAACCTGCACACCACCCATTTTCGTAAATAAAGTTTTATTGGAACACAATCACACTCATTTGTTGAGAGATTTCTTATGGCTGCTTTCCCACTATGGTGGTGGAGTTGAGCAGTGGTAAGGGAGATGATAGGATCCTTAAAGCCTAAATTGTTTACTCTCTGGCTGCTGACAGGAAACATTGACGACCTTTGCTCTAAACGACTGTGTACTCAAGCAGAACACAGTTAAGTTGTTCTCACCCACGCTTGTGTTTGAAGACCTGGCACTCAGGGTCCGAGTGCAGTGATTGACAGTCATGTCTGTCACATTTTGTTTTGTAATACTAGGCCCAGTGTTACCACCTGAAGAGAGCTGCCTAAGTCTAGTGATCTCTCTCTTGACCATCTGTGTCCCATCCATAATGAGACTTCAAGGAAATCGCCTCCATCCATTTATTTAGTCCTTTAGCAAACATGTGCTGAGACCCTATTATGTCTCAATGAACAAGACTAACTTCCCAACCTAGTGGCAACCCAGTCTAATAAGCAAATACAGCATTATACAGTATTTAAAACCAAGGATGGGACTATGAAAAAGTGCAGGGTGCGTGGAGGGGTAACAGGACTGCTGCTCCATCCTTTGAAAGAATAATAATTATTATTATTATTTATTTATTTATTTCATTTGTTATTATTATTTTTTAATTTGGCCAGAGAGAAACAGAGAGAAAACAAAAGTGAGGAAGCCAGCTACCAAGTCCAGGGCTCGAGCCACAGTCAGCCATGTGGGAATCCAGCACCTTTAACCACCACGCCACCTGCCAGCCCCTGATGCCCCATCCTTATTTGACATATTCCTGAAGATGACAACAAGGAGAGACCAAGAGATTAGGGACAGATCTTAATATCATCTCATTAGGAAACTTCCTCCTAGTTGGTCTAATTTCTTGATCATTTGAGGAAAGAAGGAAGGAAGAATAGATGAAAAATAACATTCTTTGAGCCTCTATCATGTACTAGACTCTTCCCACCTCAAGGGAAAAGGAAAAAAGAACAACAAAAAAGGCAGGGCTTTAGTCAGACCTCTGCCAAACACAAGAAAGCAGTGCAGAGAAGTTCCGCATTTTATACAACCAGAAGATGGTCCAGGATTCCTCTCTGGACTTTGTCTTTGTCTGTCTACTCTACCATGTTTCCTCCCACTCAGCCAGTTAGACTTCACCTAAAGGGAAAATCATGTAACTCACGTTTCTCCAGCTCGCTCAAGGACACTAAGGACCTAGCACAGTACACTATTCATTCCCTCAGTCAGTCAGTCACGCATTCATTCATTATACATGTATGTGTGAAGTGAGTACTCAGTGGTGGTGACAAAGACTGTTGTGATTCCTGCCTTCGTGGGATTTGTGGTGTGTAGTACATAGTATGTGGAATGAAGCATGACAAATACGTGCTGAACAAATTATTTTTCCAAATGCCTTCCTGGGAATCTAGTGTGTTCTGGCCCTGCTGTTCACCTGACAAGGCAGCACAGTGTGGTGGAAGGCCTTTAGAAACAACTAGAGATCAAGAAAATGTTCTCAGCCCTGTCCTCCACCAGCTATGATATCAGACCAATAACTTGCTCTCTCTGAACTTCAACATTTCACCTGGATCATCAGCACCATGTCAACAATCTACCCAGACGCCACAGGGATTGCTGGGACAGTGCCATGTGCGAAGTCCCTAGCACTGGGCCTGGCACTCAGTGCTGAGACAATAGCCAGTAAGAGTAGCTAATGTTTATCAAACACCTAGTCAGCACCGTGCACTGTTCTTGGCATTTAACATGTACCCGTTTATCTGGTCTAAACAGCCAACCCGTGAAGTAGGAACCTCAAATCCCCGGGTTCCAAGTGAAGAAACTGTCAGAGAAAGGTGAGGTAACTTGTCCAAAGTCCCATAGCCATGAAGGAAGAAGTCAGACAATAAGTATCCAATAAATGGTAGCTTGCTCCCTCTCCCCCTTCCCACATCTACTGAAGAAGAAAATTCCCTTTAACTAACATGTCTGCTGGTTCCAATGGCCCCCACTTCCCCAAGGGCCTTCCTTTAATTAACTTCCCCAGACCTTCACTAAACTCCACATCCAGCTCACTCACAGCTCCAGAAGTTTCACACTGGGTTCTGCTATCCCCAAGGTCCTGCCCAGCAGAACCTGACACAATGCCTGATGTCTAAAAGACAATGGTCTTGCAGAACTACGAAGGACGCTGCTAAGGCCCAGGAGCTAATTTCCTCTGTATCCCAAGGAGCCCTTTCTGTCTTTCATAAGCCATGACTTCTTACAGAAAACCTACAAGATGTCAACTTATTCCTCAAGTTTTCTGGTTCCTATCATTCTGTAAAGGTCACTGTCCTGGCCTTAGGCAGCTCTTCTGCAGTTTGCTCAGCTACTGGAATATGATTTGTTAAGGCCTAGAGTCATTGGGATTTACAGGAACTCCTTCTCCTAGCGACCACAAACACAGTGAAATTCAGTGCACTTAACCCTGCCATGTCAGCAGGGCGTGAGCAGCCTACAGTAGAAGAGTGCTGATTTTCTGGAACCTCCAACAACATGTGACATTGAGCAAGTTGTTTACCTCCTCATGCCTCAGTTTCTTCATTTGCAAACTGAAGCAATAGCACTAACCTGGAAAAACTACTATTAATAACAGAGAAAGCATGTAGCATGAGGCCTGATGTAAAGGGTGGTGGTATGGGTCAAAACGCACACCTCTGAGACCAGCTGGAGGTATGGTGTTTGAGGTGCTGAACTCCCACACGGCCAACGGCAGTTCAAGTCCTGCTTTCTCTCTTTCTTGCTCTCGCTCTCGCTCTCTCTCTCTCTCTCTCTCTCTCTCTCTGATGAGCACATGTGCCCTATAGCAAAATTTTTAAATCTTAATAATAATTAATTTAATTAAATAAATAATTCGTTAGAAAAAATCCATGTCTCTGTTAAAATCTTACCTTCAGTGACACATAAAATAATATGAGAGGGACCAGCAGTTAGTGTAATGGCTATGTCACTGGACTCCCACATAGTCGACTGCAGTTCGAGTCCTGGACCCGGTGGCTTAAACTCACGCCAGGCACGTGTGCGTGTGTGCCCAAGACCCCAAGAGGAGAATGGAGGACTAGGGATTGTGGCGTGGCCATCCCCCCCCCGGGGGGGGGTGATTTTTTGCTTTCTGTCTCTCTGTATCTCTCTGTCTTTCTAGAGAGCGCACGTGCCCTATAGCAAATAAAAAACCTCTCCGAAAAAATAATATTAGAAACAAAAATAGCAACAGCTAACATTGCATGAATGCCCACTCTAAGCCACATACTCTGCTAAGCCCTGTGCATGGCACTTGTTTTTCTCTTCATGGCAACTCTTTGAGGCAGCCACATTGTGGTTCTGCAGAAAACTGCAGCACAGAGAGGCCAAGCAATTTGCCCAAGATCACACAGCCAAAAGGTCAGAGCACCAGCACTCAAACTCTGCCTCTCCTGCTCTTCAACGAAAGGGCTAACCCAGCACTCTACACCATGTTAAGGCGCACAATCTCTCAGAGGCCCACTCTCCTGGGTTCCCAGCCTTCCTGGAGCTCCCAGGAAACCTCCAGTCCAACCTGGCACCCTTTGACCTCCTCTTCCTGTTTCCTGAGCTGGTGCCCGAGAAGTGACCCACTCCTTGCAGAGCCCCCGCAAAGCCCTCAGCCTGACCCCCACGTAATGAAGGGAATTAATATGGCCAAGCCTCCAGCCCGGCCGAGCTCTTCCCAGCAGCCCCAGCCAGGCCTCTAATTGATTAGGCCATAAAGCCTGGGCACTAAATTGAAAGGAGCTGCACTAATTCTCTTTTATGTTAAATTTCTGTCTTTCCCCTTTATCGAATCCCCGGTCCAATGTCCCTCTCCCTCCCCATCGTGGGCTTGCTGTGGGCCTGTTTTTTTCCGTGCACAGATTAAGTACCTAATCAAAATCTTGTCTCCCCTAATGGCATAAAATTGAAAGATAGATATTGCACTTTACACAGCTGATTAAACACTCGAATGTGGCTAAATGCTTAAAGGGCTTGTTACATTAACTAACTCTGTCATCTGCCCACTGTCTTATAATTGTGTGTGCTCCAGCTGCTTCGGGGGAGGCACGGCAGGACATCTTTTCATCCACCTCCTCTTCTTGGTGCCCTCAGGGCCCCCAGAGGCCCCTCCACCACAGCTGAGCCAGGGTGCCAGAGTCAAGGCCCAAGAGTGGCACCAATGTTTCCCTCTGGCCTTGGGTGGCAGGGACAGGGTGGAGGGACTCTCCTTCCATATCTAATCACCAAGTGTCCCCCCCCCCTTCTGCTCGCCGTGGGGGGGAGGGGCGGGGGGGAGGTCCTCTCCTTCCATATCTAATCACCAAGTGTCCCCCCCCCTTCTGCTGGCTTCCCTCTCAATGTGCCAGACCCTTCCCATCTCTCACTTCCTAAGTCCCCACTAATGCCCAGCTTCTTGCCCCCAATAAATATCCTCTAGCCACTTCCAGGAGGAAGCGTATTAACTGCATGTGGCCAGCAATGACCTGTTATTGACTCTGCTTACTTTTGGCCCTTGGTATTTCTCTCTTCTCACTCCCACATACTCAAACCCACCTTTGCAAACAAGAACACTCAGATAGCCCCAACATGGTCTCTCTGTCTTAACTCAGCACAGGGCATGCAGGAACTTTAGTTATATGCCTGACCTACCTAAGTTCCCATGGCGAACTAGTGCAGGGCTGGGTCTTGAACCCAGAGGTCCTGACCATCATGGCTCATGTTGGGGAAGGAATGGTAGGGACTGGCTCACTGCTCAGGCTGGCAGGAGGTAGCCTTTTTTTTTGTAGCTTCCAGCCCAGAGAAAAAGTGATTTTCACAAAAGAGTCCTGGAACATGGAAATGTCCTAGTGTGACAGCTCAGTGAGAGTATAGACTCTAGAGTTGGCACAGACGCTTGTTCAACCCCTGCCCCAGCTATTTGGGGCCCCAGTAACTGGGCAAATTTCTTCATCTTTCCACTCATTCATTTCTTCCTAGGTAAAATGAGGACTCCAGCAGCATCCAACAAATACAGATTGAACTTGATTTACATGCCAACATCTGAGCTGCACAAGAACATCTCACATCAAGAGCAAGGGCCTTTCCTTTCCTCATGGAGCTTACAGTTGAGAAGAGAAGCATGAATCATCAAACCACTGCATAACCAAAATCATTGCAAGTTGTTAAAATGCAATGTAAATCAGAACTGACAGATGACCAACAGAAATAGCAACCCCAAGGGGCCAGCTGCAGAGTCATGGAGGAGACTGGCTACTTGAGACAGAATGTTGGGGAACTTTCTCAAGGAGAGGACATTGAGCTGAGACCTAAAGGATCAAAGAGCTGGCCATGTGCACATCAGGAAAAAGACTGTTTCAGGCAGAGGGACAGCAAATCCAAGGATACCCAGGCATGACTGAGCCACCTTAGGCCAGTGTAGTTGGACAGTGGTGAGCTGGGAAAAAGTAATTCTCACCCTGTCTCTGCATCCTCTGAGCTGTGTACCCCTGGGCATTTGTCATCAATTGGCTCTTCAGTTCCCTCAACCATTAAATGTGAAACACAACACAGGCTTATGATAAAGATCTAATAAGAGAATGTCCAGTGCCTGGCTTGGCAAGGACTGGATGCCCAAGACATCCTGGCCAGAAGCTCAGCCCTAAAAAGGCCTTGAACTTGTTCAAACCTGCTCCAGTTGGAGGAGGAAGGAAACTGTGTCCCATCTTCTCTTCGGTCTGTTCTTTGATCTCTACTTTTCTCTGCAGTCTGTTTCATCGCCCTCTTTCAGGCTAGTTTCCTCCACTGCATGATTTTTGACCATTTCCACTTATCTGTGACCCAATAATTCAAATAAATTAGGCTGTTAACACACCAGCTCCAGCCTCAGTCAAATGCCTGCCACCATCCAACTTCTGCTGACACATCCCAGTTAAACTCTTGAAGAGAAAATCTGGTTGGTCTTACATGACCATAAAGGAGCAGATCTTAGATCCATATTGACCAGGAGAAGAACAGTCATGGATTCTGTAGACAGCTGGTAAAGAAGATTTTGTAAAGTGAATTGGCAGATAGGTCAGCAGGTAGAGTCACACTGGAGTTGAGGTCAAGAAGATGCAGATCTCTAGCTCTAAGAAGTGTTATTCTAGTCCCACTGCTCACCAAGCCTCCCAGAGTAGATCCTACCTCCTCCTACCAGCCTGAGCAGATGCCAACAAAATACCAGCATAGTCACCTATTTACAGACCAACATCTGGACCAGACCCTACAGCCTTGTAGGATCCTAACTACCCACTCCCCAGATGGTTGTTCAGCCATTACCCCAGCAACTCATCTTCAATCAGTAGGAACCACCAACTTCCCCCCTTTCTCTCTGTCTGTGGAAATCACCTTCTACTTCCCTCCTACTTCAGTCAATGGGAATTAGCTCCCTCTTCTCCCCTTCCTCAGTCTGTGGGAATCACCTCCCTCTTTTTCCCTCCCTCTTCCCTCAGTCTATGAGAACCTTCCATCCCTGCCCCCAGCAGCCCCTCCTCACTGCAGCCTCTGCAGAAAGCGTCCATCTTCCCAATGGGCCTTCTTTATATAGCTCAATCGAGGGGATTATGGACTCCTCACTAAGTGCGTAACATTAAAGATTCATAAAGGCACAATATATATTTTAATAAGGCAGGTTGTGCAATACAGAACTCAACTGTACACGAAGCACGTCACTGAGAACTGGGGCCAGAGCACCTCTGAGAGTTAGAAGCACCACAGCTTGTTGAAAAGAATACCATGGTTTCAGGCACCTGCTCTCTAGGAGCCCTGGACACCTCTCATACCACTGCACCCTCCTCACAGGGCCCAAAGTCGCTGCCCACCCTGAGAGTGCACGGCTCTACACTTCCAAACACTCACATGTATGAGCACATACACTCACATACAAATGTATGCACACTGACAAATGTGCACCATGTCTATGCGGGCATACACCCACTCATATGTGCACATTCACTCACACGCACACACAGACTCCATGAGAAGTCACTCAGCCTCACACACCAGGCTGATAAGAATAATAGTAAATACCACTAGGAACTAGGTAATTCCTGAGTGTCATTCTCTCTAAATGTAATGTCTCCTTTACGTTCCTGATAAAGGGCCCTTATAACCATTTCAGTTTTAGGACAGTCGACCACAGAGAGGTTGAGTTACTTGCCCAAGGTCACACAGCCAGTAGTGGCTGAGGCAGGATTTGAACCCAGGTCTATTAAACCTCCAAAATTATGTTCAGTCCTTATCTGTTTTAAGGATAAGGGTGATAGAGACTTCATAGAATGAATTAGGGAGAGATTCACCCATTTGGTTCTTTATGTTCTCGGTCACTCAAAACATTGTCCTTTTACAAAGAAATTGTCACTCAGAGTAACTTTGACTCCTTTCTGTAAATTCAGAAGGAGGCAAGGGAAAGGGTAAATAAACCCGCATTGAAATACTTACAGAGTTCTAGTGACTTTCACATGTGGACAAACACTCCCTGGAATATCCTTTTTTATTTCTTTTTTTTTAGGTTTTTGTCATACAGCATGTATGCTCACTGGAGAGAGAGAGAGAAAGAGAGGAGAGCAAGAAAGTAGGAAATACACCCATGAAACCTTCATCATAATCAAGATAATGACTATATCCACCACTCCCAAACACCCTTTGTAACCCTCTCTCCGCCCCTACCCACGCTAGTCAACCACCGGTTTGCTTTGTCCCTACACAAATGAGGTAAAGCTTTCCTTGGCAGCCCTATCTGAAGTTATAAGAAGAATGGGAAACCTCTTTCCTCCCAGAATAAGAAAGTAGGATAGCTGATACCAATGTTTAAGGAACCGTAACAAAATACTTTCACTGAATCCCAGGACCTTCAATGCTCTGATGTGAGGCAGATCGAAAGTGTTCCAATCCCTGTTGATCCATAAGATAAGGACATGTGGGGAACCAGCAGTTAGCGTAATGGCTATGTTGCTGGACTCCCACGTAGTCGACCGCGGTTCGCATCCCAGACCTGGTGGCTTAAAACTCACGCCGGGCGCGTGTGCGTGCGTGCCCAAGATCCCGAGAGGAGAATGGAGGAGAAGGGATTGCGGCGTGACCATCCACCCTGGGGGGGGATTTCTCGCTTTCTGTCTCTATGTCTCTGTCTGTCTGACGAGCGCACGTGCCCTATAGTGAAAATCTCTCAAAAAAAAAAAAAAAGAGAGAGAGATAAGGACATGTGACCCCTAACTGGATGGCCTTTTCCTGATTGTAGGTAAATGGGGTCACCAGCAGACTAAAGTCCAAAACTGTTGTGGGTGAAGTAGGGTTTAGACACACACATACACACACACACACACACACACACACACACATACACACACACACAACACTCCAGAACCCTCTCAAGTCATGATTTTCTACCCAGTATTCTGCCAAGAAAGGACCCTTGGAAAATCCTTGGGATGGAAATCCACTGTCTCCGGTAATACAGCAGATTTGGCATTAGAATTAGTCTCCCTGGTAAAAAAATTTTAAAAAGAATGTCAAATATATTTTGTGAATCTTTCTAAAACTATGAAAGTGCTAAAAGGAGATATCAGGCCAGAGAACTATCAGATTCCAGAGAGATGTAAAATGCCAAAAGGACTTTTGTTCTGAGGGCATTTGTCAAGCATGGAAAATTGAGCTTCTGCTTTCATAGTCTTATTGTTCGCATCAAAAGACAGTCAAAAGTCTACTCAGAGTTGTATCTTTTAAAACACCCTCCTCCACCTCATCCAGACCCCAAAAGTCTACAATGTATGTGAGAGTGAAGTAAACTCTCCTTCTGCCATCCCCCTCCATCTCCAGGACGCCTGAATAAAAAAATTGCTCAGTGGGACCAGCAGAGGGCATAATGGTTACATCACTGGACTCCCCTGTAATTGACCACGGTTTAAGTCCCGGACCCAGTGGCTTAAAACTCACACCAGGCATGTGTGCGTGCCCAAAACCCTGAGAAGTGAATAGAGGAGAAGGGATTGCAGTGTGGCCATTCCCCCAGAGGTCGATTTCTCACTTTCTGTCTCTCTGTCTCTCTCTGTGTCTCTGGCGAGCACACATACTCTATAGCAAAAATCTCTCTCTTAAAAAAATTGCTCAGTACTAGGCAAGAATAGGAAGAAAGTCCTAGAAAAGTAGTAACCAGAGCCAGCAGGTGCCAAGGAGTTTAAAGCAGCCTAATCCCACAGAGCTGACCGTGTATTTCAAGTCCCAGACCCACCAATTTGAAAGTCATGTCAGACATGTGTGCATGCATGCCAAAAATCCCAGAGAAGAATAGAGGAGAAGGGATCATGGCATGGCACCCCAAGGTGGGATGCTTTCTCACTTCCCCTCTCTATCACTCTGTCTCTCTCCTGTAAGTACACATGCCCTATAGCAAAATAATAAATAAATAAATAATAAAAATAAAAATTTTTAAACACTTAAGAAAAGTAGTAACCATAAGCCAGTCCCTTGGAGAAAACGTAGCTCCAAGTAAACCTCTTGTTGGTTCAAAAAACGCACAAGTTGTAATTTAGTGCTCAGTGACCCCAAACTGGTAGTGCCCCCAGTACTTAGCAGAATCATATGCAAATACTTCTGGAGGGATACACCTACAGCCTAAGCTGCAAAGTTTCTCCAAAAATCATCTTCCATCCGAATCCCCAGAACAGCACCCAGACTCTTCACACCCTAGTCCAGAAGCTCCAGTGAATCTGGGAGGTATCTGTTCTACTCCTCAGATAGTGAGGAGTAGACTGAGCGAGGCTGGGGTTGGACACCAGTGCATCATTGATCCATGAAAAGGAGATTTGATAGAAAGTTATGGTGACAGCAAAATTCAGGGAGAAGATGATTAAAACCACCCAAGATAGCACCATTCTGAATCTCCCTCAAGTATTTCAGAAGCACCAATTACTTAAACGCAATTGATATGCTGATTACAAATCGTTCTTACTTATTGATTAAAATAATAAGCAAATCTTGGTTAACCTAATTCCAGTTACTATATATACACGAAGGTAAGAAAACTACATTCATGAAAATATAATCAATAATTATGTTTTTGCAGTAATTCAGACTTTTGGATGCAACTCTCTTATATGCATGTGTGTACTAGAAAATGTACCAGGATTTACATATGTACAAAACATGTTTGTCCTAGTTTAAAGAAATCCCTTGGGTTTACTTTCAAACAAACCTTACAACTAGGATTAGAGTGCAAGTTACTTATTTGAGGGGTGATTTCAACAGCACTGTGATAGTTGGGAAAATGAGACAGGAAGGGGGGAAAGACGATAAAGCATATATTCATTAGCACTACCCAAAGGGTTCTGTCCCATAAGGGCTCACTCGTGAAACTGGTGTGAGCACACCTGAATCTGGTGTATTTCTCTCCCTCATTGGCTTGAGGACCTTCCAGGCATGCTACACTTTGGACCAGTCCTATTTGCTAGCTGAGTTCCTCTCTCGGACTAGGCACACCCTCAGGGGAAAAAGAAGCAGGAAGCCATTGGCATATGTGGACCTCTCTGCAGACAACTGCTTAGGAAGGCAAAGGGTATACAGACAGACAAGCCAACTACCGTATTCACACAGCACTCTCACTGGAGAGAATGGTAACCAGGGCAATTCTCCAACATTTGCCTAGCCGATTCTGATATTAACTGAGACCCTAATGTACGCTAGTCATTCCCTTCATTCATCAACCCATCCAAAAACTACTGCGTAACCACTATGCCCAGGAACTTTGTGCGGTCCTGGGAATGGAGCCGCTGAAATCAGATTATTTTCAGCCTGGTGGGTGCTTCTCAGGCCCCCTCATCTCTATGGTATACACGAGTGCTGGGCTTAGACAGCATCATGGTTAGGATCCTGGGCCCTGATAGTAAGGAGACCATGATTCCAAGTGATCCTGGGCAATTTGCTGACCTCCCAGAAACTCATTTTGTTTATTCATACAATAGAGATGTAATACCTACTGGAAAGGCTAAGGATAACTATGTGAGTGAAGTCTCTGGCACAACATCTGGCTCTTTGGCACTAGATCTGAGGAAGAAGAGAAGGAGGAAGATCCAGTTCTCACCTTTGGGGAACTCAGAAGGTAGGAGGAGAGACAGGAAGAGATCATCATAAAACAATGTATTGGGTTGTCAGAAAAGTCATGAGGCATTTTTGCCTAGAAAAACACATCATGACTTTTCCGACAATCCCATAGATACGCACTGACCCAGGTACTATTGCTACGTACAAACCAACCCAAAATGTCCCAGCAGAATGGAACTATTTTATTGTGTTCATTAGAGTCTGAGGGTCAGGAATTCAGGCAGAAGCTCAGCTGGGGTGACTGGAAGAATGAGAGTTACTGGGTGGCTGCGATGAGACGGCACACTAAGTCGAGGAGCCAAATCCATCTGTGCCTGGACACTTCTACGTCATCTTTAGCTATTTTTGCACCCCTACATCATGGTGATTTGTAACAGAAACTGTATAACCTACAAAGCCAAAAACACTTCCTATCTGGCCCTTTAGAGAAGATATTTGCAGACCTCTCATCTGGGAGTTTTTCATTCACGTGATTGGCAGTGGATGCAGACTGTCAGTTTGGATCCCTGCTGCGCTGTCAGCTGGACCTATACAAATGACTTCTTCATGTACTCTCTCAATGGAAGTTTATTTGGGCTCCCTCTCAGCATGGAGGCTGGGTCCAAGAGCAAGCACCCAAGAAAGCAAAATGGAAGATACATGGCCGTTTTATGATCCAGCCTCTCTTCTTCTTTTTTTTTTTTTTTTTTTTTTTTTTTTTTGCTATTGGGCATGTGTGCCTGCCAGAGAGACAGAAGATGAGAAATAACCCTCCAGGGGGGATGGCCATGCTGCAATCCCTTCTCTGTTCTCTTCTCAGGATTTTGGGTATGCACACACACGTGCTCGGCCTGAGTTTTAAGCCACCAAGGCTGGGACCCAAACTGCAGTCAACTACATGGGAGTCCAGCCATGTAACATTATGTCATCTGCTGGTCCTGCCACAATACAATTTCTGCACTATTCTGTTCCCCAAGGCAGTCACAAAGGTCCATTCAGGTTCAGAAAAAAAGAAGACAGTCTAGCACTCATAGAGAAAAGTGACAAAGTCACATGGCAACAGTTTATAGGGTGGGAACTATAGTTGCCATCTTACCTGGCAAATAAGATAGCCCATACATAGAAGGAAAAATGGATTGAAGCAAGGAGGTTGCTTCTCAACTGCTTCCTAGAAGAGTTGAAAGTCAAGCTAAGGCTAACAACGTAAAAGAAAGTCGACCAGGCTAAAGTTTTCAAACTTTCTCTATGGCAGTTCAGATCCCACATATCTGCCTTTGAGAGCATGCCCCAAATATGGGCAGGGAGAGGGTACAGGTGGGGCCCTCTAGTCCTAGAGGATCCCTGGGTCACTACATGAGACAACAATGAAAAACAGACCAGACTAGGATGAATGACAGCAATATGCATTTAGATTGATGTGGGCTAGAAAGAACAGTGGCATTGTGTCTGAAATATTTAGCAAAATTATTATAATTATACTAAGAATATCAACTAATTGACTGAGCCCTTACTAGGAGCTGAGCACTATCCTAAGTTCCTTTCATGAAGTATGTAATTTATCTCTCTCAAAAACTGGTAAGGACTTTTGGGTTTGTTTTGCTTTCTGTTATTCATGTTGTTTTGTGTAATGCTGAATGGATTAAAAAAAGAAGACGATATTTGTTTCAGGGCAAACATTATTGTAGGCCAAGACTCTGAATCCAGCCCTTTTCACACCTCTGGAAAGAGGGCCTCCTGCTAAAAGGAATCCAGGGACCACTTTGACAGTATCATGGTATATCTCATGCAGCTGTTAGACACAGCTCACAAAGCCAGGCATGGCCAGAGATAAAGAGTGTTGTTTTTCATGCCTAGGGAGCTAAAGTGCTTGACTTACAGGCTAAGTTTCCCTTGTAGCAACTCTTCTGAAATATAGCCATAGCCTATTAACTGGTAACACATGGGGAGAATGATGTAGAACAAGAAACTCTCTTTTCCTGGTTATAGGACAGAGGTGATTAGAGCAAAGCAAGGAGTCAGGTTGGTTATGACTGCAGCCTGTCCTGGGCTACCTCCAGCCAGGCCTCTCATAACCCCCAGAAACCTGGGTGTCTGCTCTGTGCCCTCTCTACAGCCCTCCTGCAAGTCAGTTTGAGCCAATCAACCCAGGAATACCAGGAGCACTTGTCTCCACCACTGCGGTCCCAGACTCAGGGCCACCTCACCCTGTTGCTTAACTTCTTCAGGAAGGGGGACAGTGGGGCAGGGAAGGCCATCCTTAAGAACGTTTTCATCATAGTTCTTCAGGCCTGGAACCAAGCTAGGCGTGATCCATCTTCTGTCATGCTGGGGAAATAGGCAGCTGAAATATCCCTTTGTACCTGCCCTTTTGCTGCAAAGTTTATTCTCAAAGCTTTGGCTCCTCACAATGAGAACATGGATAGCCATTGCTGCCCTCATTGGTTATGACTGCAGCCCGTCTTGGGCTACCTCTGCCATACATCTCATTTCAGAAGAAAAGGGACCTTAGAACATTAGAGACTCAAGGTTCCTTTCAATACAGCTGCAGCCTGGAGTCTGGACATCAGCAGAGCCTGACACCTGCTCACGCCTGGCCCTTGGGACATAGAATTCTATGTCCAACAAGTCAGGATGAGCATGTATGGCTGGTCAGAATCCAATTTGGTATCTGGGATGCAAACTCCTGAGCTGCCCAGTCATATAACGAGTCCTTTTCTAAGAACCAAGGCCAGACACACATTAGATTCCATCAAAAAATGACTGTGGATATTTAACCTGAAACTCTGTAAAGGACATGTCAAACATTTCCTTGCAGCCCTTTCCCCACACTTAGACAATATGCTCCACTCATAGGCCTGGCCATGTGCGAGCTCAGCTCTTCTCAGCCATCACTGATTGGACCAGGTGTTTCCAGGCTGGGCCAATCATGTGCTCCTTCCAGAACTGTGGGAACTGCGACCCACAGACTGTGGTAGCTGGCTGAGGACACTGGCTATAGGATTTGTCTCCATTTGTAACTATGCACATACATACTTCTATAATTATTTGAAACATTAATGAATCATTAGATTAATAAATGAATAAGTGACTGAATTGTAAGTTCAGACAGAGCTGAAGCCAGAATCAGCACAGAGACTTTGGAAAGAAAACTATAGAGCCACAGAACTTGGGAGCCACGCAAAGGAAGCAGGTCTCCAGAAAGGGAAATGCAGTAGAAAGGTGAAAGAAGCCCATCTGTGGTTTCAGCAGAGGGTTTCTCCCAAGTCTGTGTATGTTTCCAGTAAATTTTTTCTGTCTGGGTGCATTTGAGACCATTTCTGTTCCCTGAAGCTGAATATTTCCTAAGTTTCCACACTCTAGATGTGTCACTACAAAACAAGACGGAGAGCAGCACAGTCATCCCTCCAGAAGATCCGGTGACCTCTACAATGAGTATACCATGGCCAGATCTACGCAGCCCAACAGCCAGAAGGTACATGCAAATACAATGCCCCAGCCAGCTGACTGGCCTTCAAAAACACGGATGTTGGGAAACACCCTGGGGACTGAAGGAACAGTTTGTTTCACTACCAGGCTCAGGCCTGAGGGAACGACAGTCTGGCTTCTGCCGTGTGTCACAGATGCCCCAGTTCTCCAAGATGAGAGGAAGCTGCACCTTTCTCCCAGGCAAGCCTGAAGGCTGGGTGGGATGGTGGGAGAGGAGCTGCCCCTTATCTCTCATTAGCCAGCTGTACCTGATGACAGATGTCGCTGGCACTCCTCAGGAGGAACTCAGGTGGCATCCTTCACTGCTGGAACAAGTCATTCACACCAGATCTTCCTCCTTGCACCACCCTGCCACTCCGTGATGGGGCCGCCGACAAGTGAGGGAGGAAGACGTTCACACTTGTGTTTGCAAACTGTCACCTTTATAAAACAGGCAGCGCTTTTCTATTACAATTAAAAACACTTATGTCAAGTTTTGCTTTTAATTAAATCTTGTGCCTTCAACTTGCTAAAGAGCAGCAAGGGACGAGTGGTCTGGAGGTGCCAGAGGAAGAGGAAAGAATTCTATACAAGCTTCCAAGACTGAGAAATCCCTCCAATAGCTGCTGACCTTCACTGGAGTCAAAATTTTAAACTTGGTAGCCTTCCCTGAGGGAGGGAAGTGAGAATATGAAGAACATGATAATCACTACCTTCCCACACTTCATTCCTACAAAACTCCAATTTGTTCAGATATCAGAGCAGCTCAGACCCCAGAATGTCACTCCACCTTAACCAATATGACAGAGAAATCTTTTTTTTTTTTTTTTTGAGAGGTTTTCGCTATA
>NW_006159579.1:6713934-6776616 GCF_000334495.1 Tupaia belangeri chinensis | reverse complement strand
CCACAGTCAACTATGTGGGAGTCCAGCGACATAGCCATTACGCTACCTGCTGGTCCCAACAGAGAAATCTTCTGGAGGAAAATTTTTTTCGGACCTTAAGGGAAGAAAAAGGCACTTGGGCCTCTACATTTCCTAAGACATGGCCTTCTCTCCATCAGCCCATTTCACAGACGGCAATGCCAAGGCTCAGACAGATTTCATAAGTTTTCCAAGATCACATAGCCGTGGGCTACGATTTCAGTGCTGGTCTTTGGCCCCTGCAGCCTCTCCACATCGCAGTTGCTTCTGGCCAAGCTTTGTCATCTTTATCAGGAGATAATTGGGCAGCACTTCCAAACTCAGCACCAAGGACTCAGGCCTGTGAGCAGTTTCACAGATGCATAGCAGGATGCAGACCTTGCCTGAGCTACTGAATTCAAGCAGCAAGCCCAGCAATGACTCAGGGCCAGGGTGCCAGAGAGCTCAGAACACAAAGGGTTCTGCAAAGGAATTCAACAGTGCCTGTAACTAACAAAACCAAACACCCCAAAGCTCCAAGTGGCTGCAGAGTCACCGCTGTCACCACTGGAAGAGTCCCAATTTTAATAATAATTTGCAACGTTTTTCCATAGTACCGTGTGTGTCTAATGGTATGTTAAAATAAAATTCAATTCAGTTTCTAGAAACTGACTTCTTGGAAGATAACAGATCAGGGACCAGCTGTGACTATCGAATATGCTAGTAGAAACCAGTCTATGAGTCAGTGTGTCTATAATAAAATCCGATTAACAGAAATGCTAGGCAAAGGGATAAAGAGGCTGAAGTCTGTTCCTGGGCAACAGTGCTGGGTAGGTGTTAGCACATTTCACTTGCAGAATAACATATGAAGTGTGTAGGGGATCTCCTCCACCCCGAAACACACACATATTTAACCACACGCTGAGAAGCCCGTCTAGAAATGGTCTTGATTAGTTGTTACCCAAGATAGAAGCCGGTATCCTGATCTTATCCAATTTCTTAAAAACAAAAAAATAAAAAAATAAAAAAGGAAGAATGGAAAACATTACTGGAATTCAGAACCCCAATGAGTTGGCTTCTAGGATAATGTGCTTCTATTATATCTTGGCAAAAAGAGAAGTTAAATTCTCAATCCTGTAAATAGAAAGTCAAAGATTCTCTGAGTGCAAAAGAACCTTTATGTATTCTCCAGGCCAATGGGAGGCCTTCCCTTCAGGGAAAACTTAGAGTTGGCAAAAATCCCTATGAAAAATCCAGTGGGAAGGGGGCTGCTAAGTAGAGACCCACCCAGCCTCCTGAGCAGAGGCGGCTGCTGTCGACAATCGCCAGGATTAACTGCTTGCTGCCTCAACTCCTTTCTCATAAATATGCTTCAGTTCAATCTGCTGTGAGATTTCCTTCTCCCTCCCACAGATATATATCTTTGACTTTCTAATGGAAGGCAAGTGGAACTAGGATTTGTTTCACAGTCATTTTGCTTAATGCATCTTTATCCATACAGGAGGAGGAACTGTGTTCATTTATCCATACAAGAAGGAAGGATGAATTCCATGGGTTTCTCTCTAATCTACCAGTCATCAAGTCATATGGTCCTGACATACCCATGTTTCCATTCTGTCGTGTCTCTGTTTACAACACGCCCCTGAACATGTCCTCAGACACATCTCTTCTCCGGATCTTTTCTCATCTTCTCAGGCCCAGCATAATTGATACTTTGTCACAAAAAGTTCCCAGATACACTCCAGTGAGAGTTAACTGCTCTGTCCTCAGCTCTCTCACTACATGGTGTCCCTGCAGCTTATCAAAATCCGCCTTGGTGTGCAGACAGTTTTGTCCATGTCTGTCTCTTTTGCTAGAGCAGAAATCCCCTCTGGGTGGGACCTGTATCCAGGTGGGCACTAAGGAAATGTGTGCTGAAGGCAACATGACACGTGGCTTAATGCAACTTTTAGTGATGTGACAATATGATAGGTCCCTCTGAATTCATGTTAGTTTAGGGCGATCCAAATTAATAAGAAATTGGAGTGATTTAAAAGAACAAAAGCTTATTAACCCTAAAAGTCAGGTGGAAAATCAAATTAGCCCAAGAGGATTGTTGAAGAGAGGCCATGCCTTCTGAAGAAGTAAGAATCTGTTGAGTACAACACATCAGTTAGATAACAGTAGATTCCCTGGGTTGCTTCACATGAAAGGGCAGACTAACTTAATAGGTAAGAGCAGGGCTCTGAAGTCAGCAGGACCTGGGTTTTAATTTTTGTTGAACCACTTACGAGCTGCAAAGCCTTGAGTCAGTTGCTTAACTCTCTAAGCCTCAGGGCCAGCAGATAGCATAGCAGTTACGTTGCTGGACTCCCACATGGCCTGCAATTGTTTGAGTCCCAGACCTGGTGGCTTGAAAATCACACCAAGCACATGTACATGCATGCCCAAAATCCCAGGAGGAGAACGAAGGAGAAGGGATTGGAGCGTGGCCATCCCCCCAGGGAGTGATTTCTCACTTTCCCTCTCACTATCTCTGTCTCTCAGTCTCTCCTCAGTGAGTGCACATGCCCTATGGCAAAAACCTCTAAAAAAAAAGTCTCTAAGCCTCAGTTTCCTCATCTGTAAAACTGAAAGAACAACAATAATACCTTTCTCACAGTAAAAACCTCTTAAAAAAAAAAAAGAAAACAATAATACCTTTCTCACAGAATTGTCATGAGAAGAAACATGGCATCCATGTCTTACTGTACTGGGCACATCATAAGGGCTCAATAAATGCTGCCACCATTATTACAATATCTGATCCATGGAGGAAGGGGTTTTCATCATTAGAAGAGTTTGACCCTGTGTTGTACCTCTCCTGAAAGGAGAGTAAAAGTTCCCGAGACATTCAAGCCTTGGGATCTTGAATGATCCTACTATCGCCTCTGTCGCCAGGTGCCAGCCTGGAGAGCAGATACAAAGAGACACAGCTGGCAGAGCAGGCCCCATGCCCCACCATTGCATTTTTCCAGTCACTAGTACCCTCCAGAGAGCAGAGAGAGCAGCTCCCACCTGCCAATGCTCTTGTGAGTGAAAACCAAGACAATTCGAATGGGCTTTCCTCAAACACTAGCTAGCAACACGCAGACTCCAGCAAGCTAGGCTCAATGTGATGGAAGCCCAGCCCCCCCTTCAGCCAGCACATTTTAAAGACACAAAACCAATCAATAGGAAGCATTCAGAGAGTTGCTGCCACTGGCTAGAAGAGAATAGATACCGAGAAAGTCATAACGATGATAAATCCGGGCTTCGCTCCTCTCTGACTAATGTAGGCACTAAAACACGCCATGAATATCCTGCTTTGAAACGTGTCACGCTTCTGAGGGACCAATCAATCTCCGGCTCTCGGTGGACCACATTAAAATAAATTTGTCACCAGGAGTTTATGAAATATTGATGGTGTTTTTTAGTCAGGGTGTTAGGAGGTGGAAAGGTGTATCAGAAGAGGGAGGCAGGAGTGGGAGAGTTGCTTTAATGAATTATCTCTAGGCTAAGAAAGGAAACATATGCAGAGGCTGGGGGAAGATGAAGCGTGGAAGAAAGTACAGTGGCATGGAAAGCAAAAGCTTCTAGAATTAAAAAAAAAAAAAAAAAAAAAAAAAAAAACAGAGCTATAGTCTAACCTGTGTTCTAAACAACACCAGTGAATCGGTACTCTTGGGAGGAGGCTTGGTGAGGATGGGGGTTTTCTGGTAAAATGGATTTGGTAAACTGCACACTCAATCCAAGTCTTGAAGAGATATGAGTCCATTAACCTACTAAAGAGTCTGAGAAGTCTTGCAGTAAAAAATCTTATTTAATCTTATTTAACTTTGTTTAACCAAACATTTCCCAAATTTATTTGGTACAGTAAAACAAACATCTTACTTAACATTAGAGTTTTATGGAAACTAGCTTGAAAATACTGGTTTAAATCTTTGCAATGCAAAATGTGGTCCATGGAACACCAGCATTGATATCACCTGAGAGCTTCTTAGCAGGCCCTATCCCAGACCACCTGGACCAGAACCTGCATTTTAATAAGACCCCAGGTGATTTATGCACAGTGAAGTAAGAGAAGTACTGGTTTAAGTGGATCACCAGAGAAAGAAGACCCTGTAGGATAAGCTGAGATGCACCTGGTAATGGAGGACTTCTGTCTGTAACCTTACCCATAGCCTGCACTGGAGGACCCAGGAAATTTCTGTTCTTGTCCAGCATTAAAAAGTTGCCAATTAAGGACCAGCAGTTGGTGTAATGGCTATGTCATTGGACTCCCATGTAGTTGACTGCCATTCAAATCACGAACCCAGTGGTTTAAACTCATGCCAGGCATGTGTGCGTACATGCCCAAAATCCCAAGAGGAGAATGGAGGAGAAGAGATTGCAGTATGGTCATCCCCCCTGGAGGGGGGGTAATTTCTTGCTTTTTGTCTCTCTGTCTCTCTCTGTCTTTCTGGCGAGCGCACACACCCTGTAGCAAAAACCTCTCCAAAAAAAAGTTGTCAAGTGAACCCTCAATCACAATAACAGAAAGTCAGACACACTTTTAAATTTAGGTGTGCAGTGACCTCTCTTTTTACCCTTGCAAAGCCAAAAGGTGGGAATGCCTCCACCACCATCATAAGCGCTGAACTGAAGTCATCAATTGGCCCAAATCTCTCCTGTGATCTCAGTCTTGTCACGTGGCCTCCAAAGACTGCTGGGGTTGACAGGTGGAAACTGAGGTGGAGAAAAGGCAGGGAGCTGTCAGATCACCACGGCTGCATGGTAGTGAAAGCTCAGACTGGATGAGGCACATTCCAGTTCCACTCTCTCCTTACCTGTGTGACCTTCACCTCTAGAGAATGACTTCACCTCTCTAAGCCTTATGCCCCTGGCTATCTTGCTCACCATTGGATCCCAGCACCCAGCACACAGACTAGCTGAAAACATGCTCAACACACGGGTGAATATACTATTCAGTCTGGGCAATAGGTGCAATACAGTTTCTAACCTCCCTGAGTTATTGAGAGAATTCCCAATATTGGGCCTAGGAGATGCAAGAGACAAAGTGCGCACTCAATAATTACGTACTCAAGGGGCCTGTACAGACAACAGAATGAATCTTTGCCTTTTCCTTCATGTTTTGGCAGCATCAGGCGTCAGTTGGTTCTAGACTTTGTTAGTGATCAGTTCTGTAGCCGATAGAGGAGGCTGAGCTTCTGTGTCCCTTAGAACTGCCCTCCCTCTTCCTGGAAAGGAATTAGTGAGCAAGAGCCATGCTATGCCCTGCAAACCAACTCCCAAGCCTCTTGAACTTGCTCCACTGACCTTCAACAACTCCCTGCTTCCCTAGAAAGGCAGCTGGGGAAAGTGTCTTATTCCTTTTTCTGAAACAGCTACAACAGTGTCAAGGAAAGAACCGCCACTGGCATCCATAGAAGTGGCCTCCTTCCTTCTTCTTCTTACGTACCACACAACCAGGACAGGAGTAAGGTTCAACATGCTGCTAGACTTCCTTGCTTCCTCCCCAGATGTCTAGGCACATCTGACTTCAATCCATTTTTCCTCCAAATCCCTCAGTTAAATTATCCTCTCTGAGTCTCAGTATTCACCTCTGCAATCTCTGGACAATGAGGTCTACCTAATACCATTGTTAGAAGGGTCAAATGAACTAATGCATGTTGTTGATTATTGGTTGATCAGTAAATAATGCCTCAAATGAGTGAGATATTCAAGAAGCAGTATTAATTAAGCAGTTAGATGTCAGGCTTTTTTGTTTGTTTGTTTTTAAGATTTTTGCCACAGGGCATATGCAATCACTGGAGAGAGAAAGAAAGTAAGAAATCACCCCCTGGCGGAATGGCCATGCCTTAATCCTTTCTTCTCCATTCTCCTCTCAGGATTTTGAGCACACACTCACACATGCCTGGTATGTTTTTCAGATTTCCAGGTCCAGGACTCAGCCATGTGGGATCCAGCTCCTTAACTACCACCCCACCTGCTGGCCCTAGGTGTTGTCCCTATAAGGACTCTTCTTGGCTTAGCACATGGCAGAGAAGAAATGCAACAAAGTTTCTTAAAGGAAGAAAGAGCCCATCCAATCAAGATACAATATAATATACTGTGTTTTCCAAGTAGAAATAAAAAAGAGAATAAAAACTACCAATTACTGGATGTTTAGTATAATGTGTGTGTGAGTGTATGTGTGTTTTGTTTTTGCTTATAGGGAGCGTGTGCTCTCTGGAGAGCAACAGAGAGAGAGAAAGAGGGAAAGTGAGAACTCACCCCCTGGGGGGGATAGCCATGCCTCACTCTCTTCTCAGGATTTTGGGCACACATTCACACACACCTGACATGTTTTTCAAGGTTCCAGGTCCAGAACTTGAACTGCACCATTGGCCATGTGAAATTCAGCTGCTCTAACCAGCATGCCACAAGCTGGCCAGAATGTTTCCTGTATGACTGGCAAAGTACTAAAGCATTTTATGTACATTATTTCACTTAATCCTATAAATAATCTAATGAGTATTATGTACATTATTTCACTTCACCCTTACAAATAATCTAATGAGATGAGTACTACTATGATTCTCATTTCATAGATGAAGAAACTAACACACAATGACTCAGTCGCACCGCTAATAAGTGGAGGAGTTAGACTTTAGATCCAGGTATTTCTGACACCAGAAACTGGTCACAAAGTTATATCACATAGTGCTTCACAGCAGGAAAATGAACATTAAATCACTCCTCTGGACAAAACTAAAATCAGCACCTAAAACAATCAAACTTAATTAGAACAATGAAAGAGAAGTCAAGTGTCTTGAAACTGTGCCATGTTCCACCAACCACCAGCAGCCCCACCAACTGATGGTCATTTTTCCAGATATTGGTGCAGAGGAAAGAGGTGGTCAGGAGGGCAGGTAAGTTTGTGTCCCTGGCATCTCTTGACAGCTGTGAGACTTGAGGAAAATGAATAAACCTCTCTAACTCTCCATTTCTTTGTATGCCTTACAGTACCATTGTAAGAATTAAAGTAAATTATCTAGCAAACCAGCCATTTTCTTGCATATAAACCCAATGCCAAGACCACAGGACAATTTCCTTTTCATGATACATTCACAGACCAGCAAGAGGAAAATGCTGTTGTGAGATCACAGAGGATTGAAATCCAACTCTATATTGGGAAAGAGAGGAGGGCAGTCACGACATATTATATCTGAGGGGGTTCTTCTGGATGAACAGGAGTTCTCCAAGTGAACAAGACAGGAAGAAGCTTCCAGGGAAGACTGCATATGTGAAAGTGCTTTATAAATTGCATTTGCCCAATGACTGGCCAACATCATGTCATGATCAGACCAGTTACACCCATACATCCAGTTTAGAAACCCTCAGCTCTGGGATCAGCAGTTAGCGTAATGGCTATGTCGCTGGACTCCTACGTAGTCGACCGCGGTTCAAGTTCTGGACCCGGTGGCTTAAAACTCATGCTGGACGCATGTGCATGAGTGCCCAAGATCCCCAGAAGAGAATGGAGGAGAAGGGATTACAGCATTACAGCGTGGCCATCCCCCCTGGGGGGTGATTTCTTGCTTTCTGTCTCTCTGTCTTTCTCTGTCTGGCAAGCACATGCACCTATGGCAAAAACCTCTCAAAAAAAGAAAATAAAAAAGAAACCCTCAGTTCTCATGCAAGTGTGACCCTCAGCCCCACTATGAGATTAATTTGCATAATTCTGCTACTGGAGTGATGGGATTTCTGACACATTCCTTCTGTGCCACTAGGGAGGCAGTTTACAATGGTTGGTTAAGCAGTAGACAGTCTCCATCAGTTAAGTGACAAAAATCAGCCCAACCAGGTGACTGTCATTATATTAACACACCACGTAAATGACTAACCGATTGCTTGAGTTTTCAACCAAGCATGCTGTGGTACTCTGCACAGATTGCAGATCAATTTAGCCACCTCCATGCCTAAAGCCCCTAGAAGGCTTCCTTGGTACAGTCCCTACATGAGCTGCAAATGTGAACAAAAGCAAAGAAGAATTGATGTGGCCCTTGATTAACAGCTGTGCGTGTGCCTAACACCCCAAACAGAGCTCAGGAAAGTCAGAAGAGAAGTTCAAGAGATCTGAAACAGAACATGCATCATAGGAACTTAACCCCCTCAGGCCAATACGTGAAAGAAGAAAGTCAAGGAAAAAGAGAAAAATGACAATATTTGCAGAATGCAAAGGACATGGATGACCAAATGACCCACTGTTACAGATTGTATTATTCTTCAAAATAGCCACTGCCCTTGGAGGGGAGATTTATATTTCTTCCATCCCACTGAGGCTGAATTTGGCTATGTGACCTATGCTGCCCCTCCTTAGGAGATTAAATAACTCAACATTGTCAAAATCAAAAGTGGCCATGTGATTTACTTTGGCCAGTGAAATACAAATGGAAGTAACCAATGTCACTTTTTTTTCCTTTTCTTCTTTTAGAGAGAGAGTTTTGCTATAGGGTGCATACACTCACCAGAGAGACAGGAATCAAGAAATCATCCCCCACAGGGTGATGGCCTTGCGGCAATTTCTTCTCCTTCATTCTCTTCTTAGTATATTGGGCACTCACACACATGCACCCGTCATGAGTTTTAAGCCGCAGGGTCTGGAACTCAAAACTTAGTAGACTACGTTGGAGTCCAGCAATGTAACCATTATGTCATTTGCTGGCTCCCTCAATGTCACTTCTGAATAGAACCAATAAGAGTGGGTTCATAATTTACCTCATCTTTCTTTCCCACTAACAAAGATTAACAATGTCCTGGTAATTTTTACCAGGACGGTTCCCAAAATGTAGACCATGTGGAAAAGAGCCATATACAACAGGAAATGTGTAATTCCAGGGTGAGTAAGAAATAAGTATTTGCTGTTTTAAGTCATTGAGATTAAAGGAGTGTTGGCTACCACAGCAGAACTTAGACTGATCTGATTGATACAGCCACTCAGCAGCACAAAATGGAAGAGACTTGCAAAGAATTAGTGCATTTTTAGCATACAAGGACACCCACCTCCAACTAATAAAAAAGTAAGACCCAAAGAATTTTCAGGAACTGTATAGAAGTACACTCAGGTGCACTTAGAAGTGCATACCATTCATTTCTCTACACTTAGAAGAGTGGTCCTCAACCACAGCCTATTTTTCCCCTTTGAAACATATCACAATGTCTAGAGATATTCTGGTGGTCATAACCAGGAGGATGTTACTGGAATCTACTGCACAAAGACCAGGGTGGCACGATAAATTCTGTAAGACAGAAGACATCCCCTACAACAAATTACCCAGCTCCAATGTCAGTAGTGCTGAGTTTGAGAATCCCTGCCTCAGAGACAAAGCAGGAAGGGGGTAAGGAGAAGTGGATTTTATATCATATTTAACAACAAGAGCATGTAACATCTACATACCATTATTGGATTTACAAAGTGTTTGTACAGACATTCTTTTATTTCACCTTTACAGTCCGTGTGAAAGATGAATATTATTACCCCACCTCATCAATGGGGTGACAGAAACCCAAGCAAAAAGCTTACCTGAGGGCGCATTTACAAAGGGAAGGCCAGAATTCTCACCCAAATTTGTTGCCCTATTTCCCTACTGTGTTTTATTAAACCACAGCTTTTTACAATGCCATTTTCTCCAGGATGTAGATCAATACCCAGTCATTTATTTGGGGGCAGCGTCTGAAAGACAGATTTGGCTAATTTCTAAATCTTTCTAATCTCTTTGAACGTAGGGTTCAGAAAAACAGGCACACTACTCAGTGCATTTGTTTTGATAAGCAGGGCTTCGTCTTAATTATTTATGATAATACCAAGTGCAGACTAGTTAATTACCCTGGTATATCTTGTCAAAGTAGCAATACCTTGGAGAAGTCTCTAAAACACTGACCTCTTAAATCTTTGCTGAGGAGTGGAGCAAAACCATAGCAGGAATTCTCAGTGGAGAATCATCTGTTGCCCAACCAATTAGCCAAGCCAAAATAGTGAGTGCTCTGTACTGGAGCATTCTAGCGATGTAAGAGTTTTCTTGTTGCATGGGGCCAATAAGCAAAGACTGGCGAAGGGAATGGCCAAGGCATGTGACTATGGGAAAACAGTCAACCAATACTATGAGAGCAAGTCAAACAATTCCTCACTGACAAAAACATGTTGTGCCATTCTTACTGAGGTCCCATAGCTCATTTGTATAGAGTTCAAAGCTAAAGGCCATTCACATCAGTCATCTGTGCCCTCTCCATTGCCTGCATCAGGCAAACCTCCCCAATCTATCCAAAGACTTCTAATTACTAATCCTGACAATTAACCACATCCTGAAAACTAGTAAGAGATGCATGGAAAGATAATAGCAATAGACAGAAATCAGTAAGTAGTCCAATGTTGGAATATAGCTAAAAATAATTCTTCATCAATGTAATTATTACTTCTGGCCATGATATTGCTATTGCATCTAGAGACTACTTTTATGGCAATATATTCATCTGGTAGAAATAAAAGAACTGAGTAAGATGTGCATGAAATATGTGTGACTATAAACTTTTTAAGATACCTATTCATGACCTTGATTTCTGACAGTGATTTTGACACAAAGTAATAAAAAGAGACAAGGTAGAGTAGGCAGAGCCCATTGGAATTGGAAGACTGATAAGATATTGGAATCTCTCACCAATTTTCTTAGCAGAGTTTAAGCAGCCTCCCACAGAGATGAATCTACTCATTTGCATAGTGAATGAAAAGCCTCCTCTTGGCAGATGCTATGATGCCCCGCCCTACATCCCAGCAGTCCACCCGGGTTACTTGCAGGGGCAGGTGGAAACGTTTCCAGGGCACTGGCACTTCCCACTTCTATGTCTGTTTCAGCATCTCTTTTTATTCTCTACTTAAGAGCTTTACCTAGCACTCTTTGAATGTGCTCACCCCCTGCAAGCACAAATGCCCTGAGGGAAAACCTCTCAACATTGGAGTAGGGGAGTTGGTGGATCCATGCCCCACCCTCTCATCCTCTGAAAGGAAGATTTTTCAGGTATATGCTGCACAGCATCTCAGCAGGTCCCCAGCAGGATTGAGCCCAATCTGCCCACAGCTGTAACCTTACACTTAACAGCATGCCGTTTATTTGGCCTTTCTTTCTATCTTTCTTTCTGCATTTCCCTGTCTTCTTGGATCCCCCCAACACACACAACCAACTTATCTATTAACCCATGAATAGGTAAACAAATGAGCTTGCATCCAAATCCTTATCTCAGGAGGACATGAACTAAAACCCTTGATGATAAGAAGGGAGCACTTCACTGGGACCAGTAGTTACTGTAATGGCTATGTTGCTGGACTCTCATGTAGCCGACTACGGTTCAAGTACAGGACCCGGTGGCTTAAGCTCACACCACGTGCCCAAAATTCTGAGAGGAGAATGGAGGAGAAGGGATTGTGGTGTGGCCATCCTCCCGGAGGGGGGGCGGATTTCTCACTTTCTCTCTCTCAGGATGTCCGCTTTCTATCTCTCGGTTTCTCTCTGTCTTTCTGGCAAGCACACATGCTCTATAGCAAAAACCTCTCCAAAACAAAAAAGAAGGGAGCACTTCACATTTGGGGAGCCTGAAAGAAATTATACTTCTCATTTTATTCCAGAATAGTCGGGTGTAGGGCCAGGCTTGTGAATGAAGGTTAAAGGACAATGCCTTCCCTGAAAATTTTAAATTTCAAGAGAACAGGAAGAAGTGGAAGGAAATGACTAGAGTCCACTCACTGCTGCAGAGTGAGAGGTTCTCACTCAGATCTTTCTTGTCATAAGACAATTCGGGGTTTTGTGGTTCATCTGTCTAGAGAGCTCTTACCAAACTCACTTCCTAACTTTTATTATAATTCTGAAGTTCCGAATACCTTCCTAACATACTTCCTTTTCCTAAATGTACCAAGAGTTGATTTCTATTGTTCATAACTAGGGATCTTAATTGTTATTTGTAATATATGAGTATCTTGGGTTGGTATATATATGTGTGTGTATAGATGTGTGTGTGTGTGTGTGTGTGTGTGTGTATAAATGTGTGTGTGTGTGATAAAGAGAGAAAGAGAAAGGGGGAAGGAGCAGGAAGGAGGGAAAGGTTTTAGAACTCTAAGAATAAGAATGGTAAGGTGTTTTTTGAATTAGACAGTTTTGCAATTAAACATCCAATAAAGAATACAAACGACAGGAGGAAGTCTTCTTTTACCTTTTACCTCTTGTAGCCATTATTACCTGGGTAATTAAAGGAGGTGCAGCCCAAAACCACTAGGAACTGACCACTCCAACAAAGTCATTTGTTACCAAGTCTGTCACTGTAGTTAACTGAAGCATCAAGCTATGGCACACATCATACAAGAATGTCTTTCCTCTGACTCCACAAGAGTATGGTGACATCAAGGCTAAGTGCAAGAAATCAGTGTTAAGAGTTCACACATGAAACAGCTACCCTTGGGAATGGTAATGCTGGTGGAACCTCCTGGAAGATAAGACAAGATGCTCTACAGTCAGGGTGTGACCTAGTTATACCTAGCAATAGGGATGATTTATGAACATACATAAGCTTCTTTGGAAATCCCCCAAGCCAGGCCAGCCTGTGACTGGATCCTACATGGTTGACTTCATAGTTTGAGTATCATGCCCAGCAGCTTGAGAAACATGCCCAGCCAATTCTTAGGCATGTCCAAAATCTCAACAGGAAAAAGAATGGAGAAAAAGGGATTTAGGCATAACCATGCCCCATGCATGGGGGAGAGTTCTCTCTCTCTCGCTTGCTTGCTTTCTACTTCAGTGAACATGTACACCCTCTGGAAAATCACCAAAAAGAAGAAGAAGAAAAGAAATCTCCAAGTCATTTAGTAAAGCAAAAGCATTTAAGAGATTGATTTTCCCATAATCAAGTAGTTGGGAGTTTAGAACATCCCAGCTCTTAACTGCAACCATATCCAACAGACTCACCAAGACAGAGTACTCTGGGTCATTCCCAAAGACAGAGTTCTCAGGTGAATTGCCTTGCTCCCTTGAACTTCTGTTTCCTTCTCTATAAATTACATCACTGCCTCCCTCGTTAAGCTGTTGCAAGGCTTCAGGAAAATGACATATGTATTTATGTTATATTATACTTACAAAGACTACTTATGTAAAATACAAGTGCCTGGCACATATGTTGTTAGAGTCTCACCCTAGAAATGCAGAACAATTTTTAGTAGATTGAAGATTTGCTTTAACAGGAAGAAACAAGCTCAGAAGGATAGGGTAGAGGTTGTCATGACTGGGACACACACCACCCAACACATGGCTGAGCCAGATGACTGAATGAGTTGGACAGCAAATCATCTTCCATGGCTGCTCCATTTCTCTACTTCTCAAAGCTGTGGTCTCATTCAGAGAGGATACCCTTTCCCAATAAAAAGAGACTTTTCCTTTTAGCAAATTTGAGAAGGAACCCTGTGCCAAACCCTCCAAAAGCCCTCAATTCAATCAATAGGAGAAAACTGAACTCAATATTAACCTGAACTCTGAATTTACTAAGAAGGACAGCAAAGAAATACAACTGAAAGCATATTGATAAGCATAACTAGAAAACTAAAAGTCAGATAATAAATTGAGAAAAGTTTTTTCAAATTTTCTGACAGGCAGATAATATCTTTAAGTCTCATACAGTTAGATCACTCATAAGAGCAGTAAAAAGGCAAATCTAAAATGAACACAATACAAGGACAGACCGAAAGTCGTATAACAACTATAAATGGCAAATAAAGATTTAAAAGGTTGATCTTCCTAAAGATCAAGAAATGCAAATTAAGACAGTAATGTGAGGGCCAGCAGATGGTGTAGTAGTTAAGGCACTGGACCCCCACATGGTCGACTGCATTTTGAGGCCTGGACCCAGAGGCTTGAAGATCACACTAGGCATGCATATGCACCCACGCGTGTGTTTGCTCAAAATACTGAGAAGAAATGGAGGAGAGGGACCGTGTTGTTGCCCTACCCCCTGGGCAGTTATTTCTCTCTTTCTGTCTCTTTGTCTCTCTGATGAACACATATGCCATATAACAAAAATCTCCCCCATCCCAAAAAAAAAGACAGCAACATAATTTCATTTGTAATCTATCTCATTTGCGAAGATTAAACTTTCAAAGAAAACTTGATGTTGGTGACAGTTGAGCAAGCTAGGCACTCATAGGGTGCAGGTGGGAGTATAAATTAGTATGAATTTCTAAAGGGTAATTTGGCAATCTCTATCAAGGATGTTGAAAATTATTCATACCCACTTAAGGGCTTCATCCTAGGGAAATAATTGAAAGTGTGAACAAATATTTATTTACAAAAATGTTCATCATCATATTACTTATGATAGCAAGCTAATATATCGACTTGACTATAAAACAACAGGGAAGTGAGAAAATTGCATATGGTTCAACCATATTGTAGAATATTATGAAATCATTAAAGAACATACTTGGAAAGACATTGAAAAACAGGTTACAAAACAACACATAATATGAGCCCACTGTGTAAAAATAAAATTATATTTATACATATTGTATACTCATAGAAAAAGCACTTCCATTCTATGCTCCAAAATGTTTGTTGTGGTTACCTCTGGGAGCTGGTATCATAAAATTAATTGGACTACAAATTCTACCATGGTTGGTCTTAGCAGAATAAAATAAAGGGTTGATATAGGTACACAATCAGATGAAAATTCAGAGCCTTTAAAATGCAGGAATTTTTCTTTGTTTTCTTTGTTTTTTTTTTTTTTTGGAGAGGTTTTCGCTATAGGGTGCGTGGACTCGCCCGGCAGACAGAGGGAGACACATGTGCTCACCAGACAGACAGAGAGAGACATAGAGACAGAAAGCGAGAAATCACCCCCAGGGGGGATGGTCACGCCGCAATCCCTTCTCCTCCATTCTCCTCTCGGGATCTTGGGCACGCACACACACGCGCCCAGCATGAGTTTAAGCGGCCGGGTCCGGGACTCGAACCTCAGTCGACTATATGGGAGTCCAGTGACAAAGCCATTACGCTAACTGCTGGTTCTCAAAATGCAGGAATTTTTCTTAATGAGATCCTGATACTCGTGAGACTATAAGATTCTGGTTACACAAATTTAAGAATGAAAAAAATGATAAAAGAGGGAACCAGCAGTTAGCGTAATGGCTATATCACTGGACTCCCACGTAGTTGACCGCAGTTTGCATCCTGGACCCGGTGACTTAAAACTCACACCAGGAGTGTTTGCGTGCATGCCCAAGATCCCAAGAGAAGAATGAAGGAGACGGGATTGCAGTGTGACCATCCCCCCTGGGGGGTGATTTCTCACTTTCTGTCTCTATGTCTCTCTCTGTCTGGCTGGCGAGCACACACGCCCTATAGCGAAAACTTCTCAAAAAAAAAATGATAAAAGAGTAAATATAAGGGAGTTTTTCTTAAGTAATACAGAAAATGTTACATAACTATATAGCAGTGGTCTAGGAAAAACACTGTGCATAGTTTTCTAGAAAAATTGTAATTTTATAATTAGGAAAGTTAATTCGATGAAAATTTTAAAATTGGAATATACCAATTCTGATGAAAGTTTAGCCAATGCAATAAGACAGGAGATAGAAATAAGTGTTTAACTACTGAAAAATTATAAATAGATAATATTTGCAAATGTAAATTTATAAAACATAATAGAAGAATTTTAGAAACTAATAATACATTATATCTTGTTAAATGACAATATGTCAAATATATATACATATGTATATATATGTATGTATGTGTGTGTATATATGTGTGTGTGTGTGTATATACACACACACATATATATAATGCTTTCCCAGAGATCAGCAATAGACATTTATAAAATTAAATTAAAAATATCCAATTCATAGCAACAAGATAACTGAAAGTAATATTTAGTGTTCAAGAGTCTCCTGAATGAATCCTTTCTGGCTGTAGACAGGCATGTGTAATATCATGGTAACATGCTGATTCCCCTAATCCTAAACTTTATAATCTGGCTAATAATGTAACATGATCATAGAAAACAAATTGAAGATTACCAGAGTTTTGGCTATATTTCCTATTTGGTTAAATTCACACTTTTGCTTTTCCCTTAGTTCATTTAGTCCATATTAACAGAACTCGGACATTTCGAAATCAGTCATTGTTTTGGTTAGATATTATACATCTGAGTAGTAGTTCTCCAGGACATAGACAATGGTCACCCAGACTCTCACCTTTAGACATTCAATGATCTATTCTTAGAGAATGCTAAAGCAGTAATAACGCTATCATGACTCATTCAGAGACGTTAAAGCATATGAGGTAGGTGAACATGCATCTTAGAATAAAAAAGGGGAAGACCCTAGAAATTTTACAGACCTGACCAACTTAGGTATCAGTGCATGAAGAGAAGAAAGGCCAAACAAATCCCAATGCATCTACCAAACCAATGATGGAGATTTTTTGTGATAAATAGGATGGTGATGATATTAACGATGTTGGTGGCAGTGAAGGAAGTAAATGGGAGTAGAAATGGGAACAAAAACGCAATGAATGATGAGCATTGGGATGGCATGGGGACAAAAGTGACTATGAAGATAAGAACGAGGCATATATTATAGTGGACATTGGGATAAATAGAAGAGTAGGGATGAAGATAAGAATGGGAATGGATGATAGTGGCATTAGGATAGGAATGGAGATGAGGAATAGATAATGGTGGACATTGGGATAGGAGTGAGAGTGAGCACAGTAATGGGAAATAGTGGGCATGGGAGTGGAAGGGGGGGTGACGATTCAGAAGAATGGAAAACTAAGGACATATCACCACCTACAGGGTAAAAGGTCATCTTGAAAGCCTGAAAGGAAGGAAAATCACTCTAGATTCCTCTATTTTTCTGTTAAGGTATGATGGATATGTCTAAAGGAAGTTTAAGGCATCTAGTCTTTCTCCCTAATCTTTGGAGTCATATTCTCAAGTCAGAGACTCCTCTCATCCCAGATGACCCAAGGATGCTTACTATATGATCATTCTGATAGACTTTCTGATCCAGTGCTAATTCTGGTAAGTGTGTCAGTCTCATAACTTGCTTTACCCTTGGCTTCAATTACACCCACCAGTGGTGGACATATAGGTGAGTGAATATCGAGTTAAGTATCTGCAGAGACATTGAATAGGAGAAACGCTTTAAAAACTTTTTGTAATCTTCAGCTGCAGCTTATGGAGAGGAGGGACTAGAGAAATTTTCATGTGACATAATATATTTGGACCTTGTCCTCTGTATTTTGTATTTGCTCATTTATTTCATATAATAATCTCACACAATAACATCAATACACCCATTTTATAAATTGGGAAATTGAGATTCTCTCTTGCTCAACTGCACATGGAAGAAGGAACCAAGACTCTTTTGCACACCAGTCTAGCCTCAGGTTCTAGTCTGTGGCTGACACAAAAGGCACTCAAAGACAAGTCCCTAAATCAGTGATTACAGACCAAGAACATCAGGATTCCCACCCAAGTCTGACTCTTTCCTGGGCTATTTTGAGTGCACAATTAAGGATCTTAGATTTCCTTGGGTTTTTGAAGGAAACTTTTATCAAACCTAAACTTTGCCAGTTCTGCCTGTTCTCTCTAGAAGCATCCTGGGATGTTTTGAGGGGAAAGGCACATGGGAAAGATGAAATTGAAGACCAGGAACAGCTCTATACATGACTGAGGTCCCCACAAATATTCCCTGTGGGCCTCATTACACATTTGAGCAAACATTACCTTCACTCACAGCTAAATTTCCTGTTTGCTTGGCTGATCAATTCCTCATCAAATTTTAATGCAGGGTTCAAACTGTCTGTGGTGTTTTAATTAGGCCTAAGATTGCAAAGTGTCTGAGGCAGGGCTGAGCCTCATCCAAATCCCCTCTCCCCTTTGCGGTGTTGCCAGGAGGGATGGGGGCTGTGCTGAGCTGGCTGGGCTCGGGCCAGGCACTCAGCAGATCCAGTTCCTAGGTGTACTGTGCTCTCTAGTGGTGGCAATCTGCAGAGAAACAGGTTGTGCAGGCCCAGGGGCTTGGAGTCCTTTCCTCCAGCCTCTGAGAACTTACAAGCTGCCTTGCCTCTCAAACTTTCTTCCTTGCCTGCTTCCTCTCTCTTCCTTTACTACAAAAACTGAGCATGCCAGTGACTTGATGAACCAGCAAAACACAACTTATGTACCTGGTGCTATGCTAGAAAGTGGGATAGGGAGGAAAGTAAGACCCAGAACCTTCCCCAAGTGACTCAGAATGGAGAACATGGATGTACATACAATTGGACATGATAGATATGTATGTGGCACTGGCAGCAGGTGCTATCGGGGCAGGTCCAGTGCATGGTCATTAGAAGGTCAGGCCATCCTCCAGAACATCAGTAACCAGTGGTTCTTTTGAGAGACAGAAGGTGAGCTAGGTAGTCAGGACATGAGGATATTAAGGGATAGTAACTAAAGCAGATCTATGGAGAGATGTTGAGGTCCAACACTCTTCCTGACATGAATCCACTTTCTCATGTTGACCCCTTCTTAGCACAAGTTCACAGGAAGACTGTCCTAAAACTGTTCCTACTCCTAACAAAAAAAAGATTCAGTTTGGGGGCCAGCAGGTGGCATGGTGGTTAAAGGCACTGGACTCCCACATGGCCAACTACAGTTCAAGTCCCAGAACTGGTGGCTTGCTTTCTCACTTTCCCTTTTCTTTCTCTGCCTCTTTCTGGTCAAATTTTAAAATAATAATAACAAATGGAGTTAAGCAAATGGATAATTGTGAAAATTTTTTTAAATAAATAAGATTCAGTATGTCAAAAGCTAACCACCATGAAACTCTGCCCCTTGGGAGTCCTCTCTCCTTGTCTAGTTTGTGTCACTTGTGACTACAGCTTTCTTGTGCTTTAGAATATCCTGTGCTATAGTCATGCCACTGAGAAGTCCAACAGAAGAAGTATCTGAGTCAGATTGATTAACTCCATGTTCTCCACACTCATTTGTACACAGGCCACTGGTAATCACCTTACTTCATTCCTAATGATGTTTTAATCTGGACCCTGTAGAAGAAGGCCTGCGAGTGGTCAGGACTAGCCACACTTCCCAAAGGAATAGAATAAAGTCAGTCACAACATTGTAGTATGTCTAATTGACTTTTAATTTAACATCCAGATGTTTTCAATCTGAGAGCAAAGTTGATAAGAGACTACTCTGATGAAGACCAGACATGGAAGGGTGCCCAAGTTCAGGAGTAGTGAGAAGAAATTGAGATCTATTTGAAAGTGTATGGATTGATGTTCTTATAAAATTTAGGGAGGGAAATGGTGAAATTCACATTTGATTGAAATTACCAATCTATGTTTCTAAGGCATGTACTAATAACAGAACATAATTAGCTGAATGTAGTGGTTTACAAACTTGGCTGAGCATCAAAACCACCTGGGACATTTGTTAATTGTGCCAGTTCCTGGGCTTTCCCCCTCAATATTCTTATTCTATAGAACTGAGGTATTGCTGATACTGCTAATTGCAAGAACACATTTGGAAATGACTGCTACAGTTCAACGTTTCCCTTGGCTGTGTTCTGTGAAACACCAGTTCCACAGGATGCTAACACATCTTACCCAAAAGAGTTCCATGCTAACAATGATAAGTGTGGAGCCCACAGCCTGGTGTCACAAACTTTGCAAAGATAAATAGATAATAGAGAGAAAGGGAGACAGATACAGATGGTTATCTCAATTGATCCTCACACTCATCCCTAATGATTAGATCCCACTTTCTGGACAATAAAACCAAGGCATGTAGAGATTGATAGCTTGCCATAGTCCCACAGTACCATGGTGGCCTATGACTGATCAGGACTAGCTGATGGCTAATTGGATGGTAGCCTTGTTTGCTGAGATGGAAATAGAAAATGGAGCTGTTATGGGAATGAAGGGGAGATAATGACGTGTTCTGTTTCAGACAAACTGAGTTTTAGGTATCTATGAGATATCTGGGTAGAAATGTCCACCAGGCATTAAATATATGAGGCTAAAGACCATGAAGGAAATTTGAACCAGAGTTAAAGAGGAGAGTTGGCAATGTACAGGTAGTAGTTGAGAACATTCTGGGCCTTCATTTCCTTTTCTCCAAAATGGAAGTTAACAGTTCTTATCAACAGTTAAATGGGTTCCTCTTGAATAGAATTATTATGTGCTCCAACAATCTTGCTCATAGGTAGATACCCTGAAAATTTGTATGCACATGTTCATAACAATACTATTCAAAATAGCCAGAAGATAAAACCACCCAAGTGTTCAAAAACTGATAAATGGATAAACAAAGTGTAGTCTACCCATTTAATGGAATATTATTCAGCTTGCTAAATGTGTCAATAGATTATATACGTGGATGAGTCTTGAAAACATTATGCTAAACGAAAAGACAGATACTAAAGGCCATGTATGGCTCATTCATGTGAAATGTCCAGAAAAGGAAAACCTGAGACAGAAAACAGATGAGTAGTTGCCAGTGGCAGTGGATTAAGGTTGGAGAGTGGGAAATGTTTATTTAATAAGTATGGGGTTTCTCTGGGGAGGCGATTTAAAAATTCTGGAATCAGACAGTGATGGTGGTTGTACAGCATTGTAAATATACTTAATGTCACTGAATCATAGAATTAAAATGAATTAAAATGATAAATTTTACATTATCTATATATTACACCATAGAAAATATACCTTCTATAGAAGTTATAAAGGCAAATGTAAATTGCCAAAGATATATGTTGGGGAGGACAAGACTGATCGTAAGGCTTTGAGGGAAGAAGACTAATGAAATTAGGTCTTATCCTTGACATAAAATATAGTCTGGTTCTGATATAGAAAAATAAATTACATTATTTCTGATTTATATAGAAACTATATGTATGCATGAGGTGTGGGGAAAGGAGTGAGCATACTCAGACAACTCAGCTGGTTCATCCATAGAACCAGCTCAGTGGCCTAGAAGTTAAGGGAGCTGGGTCCCACATGGCCAACTGTTATTCACATTTTGACCCTGGCTGTTTGAAAAAGACTCCAAGCATATGTGTATGTATGCTCAAAATCCCAACGGGAATGAGAAATAGAAGAGAAAGGACTATGGCATGACCACACCCCATCAGAGAGGGGTGCTTTCTCCCTCTCTCTTCCTGTCTCGCTCTGACAAGTGCCAACACCCTCTGGCAATTAAATAAACAAATAAACAAATGATTTTCAGTCACAAAATTTGTCCAGTTGGTGCTTACTTCACAGTGGACAAGCCAGTTAAAGCAAGTTAGCACCTACCGTTCTATCAATCCTCTTCATATCACCCCTCCCTGTAAATAACTCCAAAAAGACCAGGTTGCTCAATCCAGAAAGCAGAGCATCATTCTTAACAACTCCTTCTCTCTCACTTTCATCCACAGTCCATCAGCCAGATCTGTCAATCCCATCTCCAAAATCTACTTCAAATATGTCTACTTCTATCCTTCTCTCTTGCCACCATCCAGCAAGCCATTTTTAATCTCTTATCTGGAGGATCTTTGATCCTCCTCAAGGATCTCCTGGCTTTATTCTTGCACCCTATCCTCTATTCTGTATGTCCAGTAGCCTGAATAGTCTTTTCTTCTGAAGAGGAGAAATCTGGGCATGTCACCATCTTTTCTAAGAAACAGTCAATGACTTCTTTTTGTGCTTAGAATCTCAAATATGGCTCCTTCTTTCTTTCTCACATAAAAGCATAAATCCTCCTAGGACCTAACTAAAGAAGAAACTTAATGCAAAGAGGTAGTAATGCCCACTTCATGCTTCTCACCCTAGCAGGAACAAGTACAATGCAGTGTCTACATGCCCATAGTGGTCAAGTGCACAGACTCAAGGCCACACAAGTCTTGGGATATGTATAGACTTGTGAAGGCTGCTGTAACAAAATACCACAGAGAAAGTGGCTAGAACAACAGACATTTATTTTCTCATAAGTCTGGAGACTAGAAGGTTGTAATAAAGGTGTCGGTAAGTTTGCTTTTTTCTGAGGTCTTTCTTCTTGGCTTGTTGATGGTTGTCTTCCTGTGGTCTTCTATCTGTAAGTATCTGTGTCCACATTTCCTCTTTTCATAAAGACACCAGTCACATGGATTAGGACCCACCCTAATGAACTCATTTTTTTTTAATTTGCCAGAGAGCATGTGCAGTAATGAGAGGGAGAGAAAGAGAGAGAGAGAGAGAGAGAGAGAAAGCAACTCCCATGAAGAATGGTCATGCTGCAATCCTTTCTCCTCCATCTCTACGTCCTTTGGTATTTTGTACACACATGTACACATGCCCAGCATGTTTCTCAAACCACCAGGTCCTGAACTCAAACAGTGCAGTCTGCCCTGTGGTATCCAGCTCCCTTAAACACCAGGTCATATGATGGCACTCTAATGAATTCATTTTAACTAATTGCCTCTTTAAAGACCCAGTCTCCAAATACAATCATATGCTGAGGTACCAAGGATCAGAGCTTCAGAACATGAAGCTTGGGGGAATGCAATTTATGATATAAGAGTCTACAATATAATAGTTGTGATCATTTAAGCAATTCACTCAACTTCTCTGAGCCTAGACTGGCCCCTATGTAACAGATGAATACTACAACAGACAAATCCTACTCACCTCCCCAAGTGATAAGAATCAGAGATGACACACATAAAACACCCAGCTTGCTGTTTTCATTCAAGATTTTGTTGGAGGTTCCCTTGTGATAAGGTATTTGGATAAGTCAGACCTATGAACACACAGCAGCTTCAAAGGGTTAAGGCAGCAAACAGACTTATCGACTGGCTCTTCCTGGCGGGCCCAGGGAAGCATGACTGATTGGAAGCCTGTTTGGAGGAGGAGCCCGCTTTGTGGGCCCGAAATAAATAAGGGCCTGTCAATAGCTCAGATCCCCGAGCATTGACAAAGTCTGCAGTCTCAATAGGCAATTAACACTTTACAGGGGCCATTACCCAGCGGCCTCCCTGCGTTTTACTGCACATTTTCTGCCATCGGCTCTGGTATTGAAGCTTCTAAATAAAAACATAAAAATGAGCTAGAACAGGCCAGTGCTTTGCCTGACTGGAGCCACAGTGCCCACACGCAGCAAAAAGATCATATTTCCTCTCTCCTTCCTACTTGTGCTCTAACTCCCCTGCCTCCCCAGTCCTGCACATGTGCATTGCACATTTACACACATACATAAACACAAGTGCATGTAGGCTATCTTCTGAGTGTCACAGGAGCATGGTTATTGGGAAAAGTAGGTGGTCTGGTATCAGACTGCCCGGGTTTAAAATCTGACTCCAACACATTAGTTGTATGATTTTGAGCCTCCTTATTCATTTGTAAAATGGGAATAAGAATAGTAGCTACTTCTCAGAATTGTTGTGAAGATTAGATGTTCTTGGCGTGACACCTGGCACATAGTAAAACTTAAGTAAATGTTAAAGGGATTGATAATAGGGGCCAGCAGGTGGCATAGTGGTTAAGGTACTGAACTGCCACAAGGACAATCATTCAAGTACAGCGGATCTGGCAGCTTAAAACTCACACCAGGCATGTGTGCATGTATGCCTAAAATTCCAGGAGGAGAATGGAGGGGAAAGGATTGTGACATGGCCATCCTCCCAGGAAATTATTTTTCACATTCCCCCTCTCTCTGTCTCTATCTCTCCAGTGCATGCAAGTGCCTTATGGCTAATACCTTAAAAAGGGGGGTTAGGAGGGGCTTAATAGCATTGTTACCATTATCACCGTTAACAGGAGAAGAATATCCACTAAGCATGTCTGTAACTACACAGATCATCCTAATGCCTAAAGTAACTTGTCCTCTGCTCCTCTCCTTTTATTTCAGTCATGACCTGCATCTTGGCTGAACAAAGCATGGCACCCTCAGCTGAATGGAGTCCCTCATACAACTCCTCAGGCTGTGCCAGGTATCTCATTCCTGGAAAGCCAACTCTGGAAGTTCCACTCTCAAGGTGGTTATCTTTGGACCCCTAGTTCAACCCATAAGCACAAATTCAAAGTAACAGCCAGGATTTCTGACTGAACCTCATTACAGACTAAGGGTCTCAGGACAGACTGTCAGATTGGCCAGAGGCATTGCCTTCCAAGAGGACCTGCTGGTGGGATAAATGATGTGCCCTGGACTCAGGAGCATAAAGCCACTCCCAGCTCAAGGTCTTCTGCAACAGTAACTGTCACTTGATCCAAGATCATAGACCCAGAGCTTGAGGACACAGTCCTCTGAAGCAGAGCTTTCATACAACATCCATAGAACCCAAAAGGATGGGATGGGGTGGGCATCCACAAGGCAGCTTGGAGCTACCACCAAAGTCAAGAAGGCCACCGGGAGTAGTGGGGAGGGGCTACAGGGCCTCTGCTCCACATCAGCCTCAATGCTCTTCTCTGATATGTTTGACCTTTTGGAAATTCCTCATAGGACTTCATGTGTAGAAAAGGATCTGCAGTCAAGCAAAGTTGTTAAAGCAATGGTCTGTCCCATGACTTTCATTATACAGATGGGGAAACTGAGGCCATCTTTGGTTGGGTTCTCCCAGAAGTAGAGTTGAGCTAAGCATTTGAGTGTAGGCAACTTCTTAAAGTGCTTTGAGACAAAACCAGCAAGGGAGTAGGAGAAGCAGAAATGGAAAGGGAAAGAAGTCAAGCTAAGGATGATTTCAGAGGAAGTCTCAGTCCATTTGATCCTGTGGGGAGCTGGAGCACAAGTTATTCCTCATGGTGTGTACAGCTTTGGGCACAGGAGCTGGGCTTTAGTGCCGCCACGCCCATCAGTCATTGGCTATGGGCTATGGTTGGGGGAGGGGAGAGGAGAGGCAGAGGAATCAAACTCTCAGGCACCTCTGGCTAGAGAAGAGGAATCCCATCTCTACTCCCTGGGCTCCCAAGCCAAGGGCAATCCTTGAAGAAGGTCACAGGAGTGAGCAGTCAGTAGGAAAGCCCATAAAAGCTAAGAGATATGTACAGAGTCAGCAAAAGGAATCCATCAGAATCTGATGACAATATTGAACTTCACCTGTGCCCTGTGATCTTGAAAGCCAGTGATGGTTAAGAAATCCTGCCCCCCACCCCTACCTTTCACGTTTCAGGAAATGGCTTCCAACAAAGGACCACCTTTCCAAAGGACTCATATAAGATTCACAGGTGCCCCCCTTGACAACATCAAAGACTCTTCAAATTCCCGTTCTTTTACTCATAAATCATTAGCTAACAAAGTCTCTCCTTACTTAAAAATCCAGATTTGTTTTTTATTTGACAGCACACAACAATGGCCCCTACTGAGGTCAGGAGGACAGTGACAGGGCAAGTTTCAGATCTCCACTCCCAGATTCATTGCCTCCCCAAGGACTACAGCCCTCTCTGATCTCACTACATGCCTTTGTTTATGCTTTTCCTTCATTTCAATGCCTTTATAACCTCCTCCCAAAATCCTGCCCATCCTTCTTTTTCTTTTTTTTTCTTTTTTTTTTTTGAGGTTTTTGCTATAGGGCACGTGTGCTTGCCAGACAGAGAGAGACAGAGAGACAGAAAGGGAGAAATCACCCCCCAGAGGGGTATGGCCATGCCACAATCCTTTCTCCTCCATTCTCCTCTCAGGATCTTGGGCACGCATGCACAGGCGCCTGGCATTGAGTTTTAAGCCACCGGGTCCGGGACACGAACCGTGGTCAACTACATGGGAGTCCAGAGATATAGTCATTACACTAACTGCTGGTCCCAAAAAAATCCTGCCCATCCTTCTAAGCTCACCTCTTCCCTGTGGCTTCCCAGTATACTTGAACTCAGTGGAAATCTGTGTCTGTCGGAAAAACTCCATTCTACCTATTCACATGGATTTGAAATGAACTCTAGGCTGTGTTCAAGATCCCAGGAGGCAATTTATAGGCATCAGTTGGGTGAACAATGTGAGATGACCCCATAATGACACATACTGAGTCAATTCAGGTACAACAGATTTCTTGCTAAGGTAGAAATGCAATTCTTTCACAAAAACAGCTAAGGACTCTTCTCTGCCGAAGTGGACCAGCAAAGCACCCTGTATCCACCTTCTTAGCTCTGGGAAGAGTTACTTGGGTGCCCCCTTTGTTATTCAAATTAGGTGGGAATAGACACTTGGGGGGAGGATAACAAGGACTCTTTCCTCTTGACAAAAGTTACCCTTCCCAGTACTCTAGGAAGGCAGAATGGTCTTAAAGAGAAGCAAATCACTCTAGCAGAGGAGACAAAAATACTCCTGGGAAGGAAGGGATTGACATTCTGAATCTGAGCCTAGGAATGAGATTCAACATTGGAACATCTTTGAACTGACTGGCTGGCCTGCCAATTTGTACAAACACACACATACAAAACAAACAAAAACAATGACAACAAAACAAAAACAAACAAACAAAAACCTTAATGTAGGGGCCAACCAGGAGCAAAGCCGTAGTTTTCCAGTTCAAGTGTGGGACCTTTCTGAGCATGCATGGCATACCAGCGCTGCCTGAAGGCTAGGCACTGACCGCAGCATGAAAACCCTGTCCAGGGTGTGCTCTCTCTCTCTGTCTTTCTCTTTATTGCTAGAAGAAATAAATAAATAAACTTTTAAAAATAAAGCACAATGTTAATCTATTGATATGTGTATTCATCTTTTGGAAATATTTTTCAGACATCAAATGAGTAAAAAAGCCAGTTTTAAAAGAGGATGCAACAAGTGTATGTTTATACAGGACTGAAATCTAACACAGACATGCATTATTACTTACAGATATATCTTTCTAAGTGCATGGAACGTGACTTGAATAATATATTAAAACCTGTTGCAGACACTGCTCTGACCCGTATTCAGAGTTGGACAGATCTAGGGAGTGAAGGGACACTTGCATTTGTGCTGTCCAAATTTCTTAACATGAGAGCATGTCCTGAATATTTATTTCACAATTAGGAATTTTATAAATGTAAATATTTAATATTCTTTATTCTCTATAAACAGTAGTTCTCCAAATGTAGTTTTCTTTCTTTTATTTATTTTTTTAAGAGAGAGAGATTTTTGCTATAGGGCATGTTCATTCACCAGAGACAAAGACAGATAGCAAGAAATCATTCCTCAGGGAGATGGTCACACTAATTCCTTCTCCATTCTCCTCTCGGGATTTTGGGCGCACACACACATGCGCCCCCAAATCATCAGCTTTGGCATTTCCTGGGGAGCTTGTCAGAAATACAAATTCTTAGGTTCTAACCTATGGAACCAGAAACTTTGGGGTAAAGACCAACTTTGTGTCTTCACAAGCCCCCCCCCTCAGGTGATTCTGATGCACCTGAAGCCCAAGAACCAAACTGACTTTGCTTTGCTAATAAGCATTCTTTCTGCTTAGTAGAAAAAATCAGTTCTTACCACCTTAGTCTTCTGGATCACCCAATTGCCTAGAGAATCTTATTCACTCTTCATAGCTTCTCTTCTCCCTGGGGAGGACCTCTAGACAGAAAACTTCAAGGTTGTTCCCACCTATCAATACACAAAGCCATGATACTGCCCTCAAACCCTCAGCTAGACCCTTATACACATCTACCTCCAAGAGGCCATGTTGGCCACAGATTTCTCTCAAAAACTTATTTAAATAATGAGAGTATCATGGATTATCTGGATGGGTACAATGTAATCACAGGATCCCTAAATGGAGAAAAAGCAGGCAAAAAAAAAAAAAAAAAAAAAAACAGAACTAGAGAGATATATCACAAGAAAGACTTGATTGGCCATTCATTGCTGACCTTAAAGATAGAAAGGGGCCTCCAAAATATGTGTAGGCAGCCTCTAGAATGAAGAAAAAGAAAGGGAATTAATTCTCCCCTAGATTCTCCAGAAGGAATGTAGTTCAGTCAATACCTTGATATTAGCCCCATACAACTCACTTTAGACGCCTGACTTCCCAAACTATAAGATAATAAACTTGAGTTGGTTTCAGCAACCACGTGTGTGATAAATATATGATCACAACAGTAATAAGAAACTAATACAGATTTTGGTGCATGAAAGTGAGACACTGCTATAACAAATACCTAAATTATCTCTTGTAAGATAAGGATAGAGAGTTTGGGGGATATTGGGGTCTAGAAGGTGAGGCAGAAGAAGGAGGCACAGATCTCAGACTAAGAGAATGGAAGGTCTATAGTTAGAGCTGGTTTGGAAAAAGTTAGAGTCTTCCCTGGTAGCCATCCATTAAACAGCTTCCCAAGAAATAGGATCCTCAAAACAGTGTCCATACTAAGCACGGAGAGTCACATTCTCTGAAGTCAAGGTTGCTGCTTCTATACCAAGCAAGACAGTTCTGCTTCCGTCTTCTCACTGCATAGTATATGCCCTGGGAGGCACTGTGCAGCAAGAAAGGGGTTAAGCTCCTCTCTGACTAATGCAAGTGTCCTCCCATCTCTCAATGGGGCAGAAATCAATGAATGCTGTTTTCATCCAAGTAAAAATAAATCTTAATCACCTTTGTAAAGAAGGAGAAGATAAGCAGGCAGCTTCTAAAAATGGGCTCCCCTATTTAACAACTGTTAAGTGCTATTTCTTGAATGATACCAAAGATGACATCACATTCAGGTTATAGGGTTGGGTATCATCAGCTGCTGATTAGGGAGCAATTGAAAGGGGGAAGGAAAGTAAATGAAGATATATAAATAGATTCACATTTTTTTTGTTAGGAGAGCTTTCTGGATGAGCAAGGCCTATAGGAATGAGCAAGTCAACAATTCCTAACATGGGGGGCAGGGACTGATATCAAAGGGGATATCGAAGTACCTCCATGTCTCTCCATCATAATGTCCTAGGCTGAATGGACTATGTTGCTGACCCATGAGCCCCTATGAAACCACGAAACTCCTCAGCTCACATATTTCCCCTTGTCTCCTATTTTCTCATCTACTGTGCTTTTTCTAAAACCTTTACAGTACAACTTCCAACACCTCTTCCCTCTACTCGGAAAATGCCTATTTTGAGGGCTTTCAGTGGCTCGGTTGTCTATAATAATTGTATTGCTGTTGGAATTATTTATTCCTACATTACCTATTAAAGGGAATGGACAGTCTCATTCCATTGACTTCGGACTGGACAATGTGATGTGCTTTAACCAATGGCAAATGAGCTCATGATATATTTCTATATATGTACACACACATACATACATATATACATACCACATCCAGGCAGAAGTTAAGATGTGTTCCAAGTTTCTACCAGATCTTTTACTTTTTCCTTCTGTCATAAGATTAGCATGTCCAAGATTGGGATGACTCTTTCTACATAGGTTTCAAAATGAAAGGTATAGTGGGTAGAGCTGCAGCCAAACGGGCCATGAAAGACAAATAAAATGTTATCATAGCCTTCCCTAGCAAAAGCTGACTATTATACAGTCTACTTCAATAGCGTCTGTTTAACTTTTATCCTGCTCAACTCCTGTAAAAATGTTTCCCAAAGTATGTCTTCAGAACCTAGTAATGAAAGAAACTTAACAGGAATAGCGTAAGATCAGAGCACAGCACTGACCATATCCATCTACATATTAAAAACTCTGAGAAATTCTTTAGTGTATGGTAGTGATTAAAGGTACAAGCTCTGGAGTCATATTTCCTGAGTTTAAATCCTGAATTACTACTACTTACTAAGTGAATGATTTTGGACTGGTCACTTAATCTCTTTGAGCCTCAGTTTTCTCATTTGAAAAGCAAAGATAATAACAGTATCCTCTCAGAGTTATTGTGAGGATTAAATAAGATAATGCAAATATTAATGGACTGCTATCAGGTCACAGAGTGACCTACCTACCCTTCTCTTCCAAACTCATATAAATGATACATAAGATGTTTAAAAATTATATGTGTGTGTGAATGAAACCATGCTCAGAAATAATATTAACATCTTTTGAGAACCAGCAGTTAGCATAATGGCTATGTCGCTGGACTCCCATGTGGTGGACCGCGGTTCGCGTCCCAGACCCGGTGGCTTAAAACTCACGCCAGGCACGTGTGCGTGCGTGCCCAAGATCCCGAGAGGAGAATGGAGGAGAAGGGATTGCGGCGTGACCATTCCCCCTTGGGGGTGATTTCTCACTTTCTGTCTCTAATGTCTCTCTCTGTCTGTCTGGTGAGCGCACGCGCCCTATAGTGAAAAAAACCTCTCCAAAAAAAAAAATAAATAATATTAACATCTTTTTACTAAGAACGAAGGAAAATTTTACAGTTTTGAGTGGTGGCTCAAGCACTGAAATCATGTTCTAACAGTGAGGAGTTCAAGGCTCATAGGACAATGAGAGCCAAACATTTTTTTATGCATGGCAGGGGAACAGAGATAGTCTCCAAAGTGAGTCTAGGGACCAGGACTATGCTTCCCCTCTTCGAAAAGAGATTTAAAGAGGCCAGCAGATGGTGTAGTAGCTATGTCACTGGACTCCCACATGGCCAACCACAGTTTGAGTCTTGGGCCCCAAGTCCTTGAAAATCACAGTGAGTGTTCATGCCCAAGATCCAGAGATGAGAGTGGAGGAGAAGGGATTATAATTTGGCTGTCCCCCTAAGGAGTGATTTTTCCCTTCCCTTTCTCTCTCTCTCTCTAGCAAGTGTACATGCCCTATAACAAAAAGAAAAAATAATTAATTAAATGAAACCATTGCTCTGGGGAACACTCTCAGGGAATCACTGGTCCATTTGATATTTAACACTATAATTATGCTTTCTTTTGATATTTGTGTCAGTCAAACTTTAACCAAAGTAGTAGAGCCAGTAGTGTATACATACATATAAAACTAGAATTTTTGAGCATGGGCTAAAGCTGTTGCCCATTAGAAAATTTCTTTTTCTAAAAGCTAAGAAATCTTCCAGTCTGCTTTTAAGGACTTTTCACCTGTTTGAGTCAGTCCAAACCAGATTTTCTAAGAATACGTATTTTTCTTAAAGCCAATTGATTATGGACTTTAATCATATCTGAAAATACTGCCACAGTAAAGCCTAGCTTGGTGTTTTGATTGGACTATAACTTAGCCAAGTTGGCCCTTCAAAAAGACCATCATTGGCCAGTAGATGTCGTAGCAGTTTCATTGCTGGACTACCACAGGGCCAAACACAGTTTGAGTCCTGGACCCGGTGGCTTGAAAATCACACTGAGTATGTGTGTGTGCATGCCCAAGATCCTGGGAGGAGAATGGAGGAGAAGGGATTGTAGCACAGCCATCCCCACTGGTATGGTGAGTCTCACTTTTGCTCTCATTGTCTCTGTCTGTCTCTCTCCAGCAAGCGTACACAACCATCATCACACCATTTGTCTGCCATGATACTCTATAGTCCTTCCACTTTTCTCTCCCTGACCACATCCTTTTAGGATCCATCACTCTTCTATTTTCTTATATGTATGAGATTCCCCAGGACTATATCCATGGTCATCATCCCTCTTCTGTCCATACTATATCTAATATTCAACACTTTTTAATCACACTTTATCCATTTTTATCAGTTTTGTGCAAAACACTTTTAATTAGTAGCTATAACTAGGACTTCTCTTTTGAGCTCCAGTTATATGTATTTAACTTCTTGCTAGACTCTTGGGAAAGTTGTTTAACTTCTTTGGGTCTCAAGGTTCTTATTCTATAAAACTGGTTGTTGAGAGGATGAAAAGATAATCTGTGTAAAATATTTTGCATAATGCCTGGCCTGTAGTCAATATTCAATAAATGTGAATTACTATAATGATGACTAATCTTCTAAAAACAATACAAATCATTGAACAAGACAAGACTGGTAGTTCAATGAGCCTCCACTAAGGGTATCTTTCTGGGCTACCACTAATCTATAGGTCCATACTTGAACAGGAAGTTCTGCTGACTGGCATCACTTCATAAGATATTTGATTCAAGAGTGTATCCTGCAAAGGAAAATTTAGACTACTCGAGTTTGTTTGTCACCGAAAACAATTTATATTATATTTTTCCTAACAATTTGAGCTAATTACTGAGGTGGCAAGTTGCTGGACTTGTGCTGCAAACAAAAAGCAAATTATAAATTTCTGTATAGAACAAATGCAAATAATTATGCAAGTATACAAAGCTTTGGGCTGGCTTAAAAAACCCCTAAATGAAGAAAAATGCATCCTGCTTCCTTCTGAAGCCTAATTGCAACAATACTCATGAGACCATAAAGAAGATAAATTAGAAACCAATATAAAGCATCTTACAATACAACATATTAATACTGACCCTCTTAAAAAGTTATCTTAGGCCATATTTCCTATGGGAATTCCTAATCCTCCCAAAACCTGAGGTTTCTGATCCCTACATCTGAGGTAGACTTCCAAAATCCAATCAGCCTTTCTTTTCATCTGAGTTCTCAAGGATTTTGTGTAGTATTTGCCACTTTCCATCCTATATTAATCACTTATTGTTGTGTCGCAAAACACCTTTAAACTCTGCAGTTTGAAAAAGCAATAAACATATATTATCACACAGTTTCTGGGCCAGGAGTATGGGAGCATCTTAACTGGGTGGCTGTGGCTCAAGATCTCTGATGAAATTCTGAGAGGTTGTCCAGGGCTGAAGATTTGACTGGGATAAAGAATCCACTTCCAAAATGGCTCATTAACATGATGGGAAAGTTCATGCTGGCTTTGACTTTGCCATGTTCTTACCTCATGGACCTCTTTATAGGCCTGCCTGGGAAGCCTTATGACATGATAGATGGCTTCCCCTGAGTGAGTGATCCAAGAAAGAACTTGATGATAGTTCTACTATCTTTTAGACCTGGCCTTAAAAGTCACACTCCATCATTTCTGAAATATCTACTTATTGCTGGTTAAACCTATTTAATTTGAGAGGAAATTACATAAGAAATTTTCTCCCACAACTAACAGTTAAGAGTACTAGCAAGTAAGAACCATGAAAAGCCATCCTGGAGGCTGGCTATCATAGTCTTCCCTCTGGCTCCAAAGTATTTATACTCTTCCTACATGTAAAATATACTCTCCCCTTAGAAAAGTTCCTAGCCAGTTTCATCTTATTACAATGTCAGCTAGAAAAGGACATCTTCATGTGAATGAGATCTGAGTACAGGTAAGGCTCTTTGGGTCTGGCTACTCAAGTGCAGTTATTCTCAGTCTATCTAAAGATCTATGAATTACAGAAACAAAAAGAAAAGGTAAACACGAGTCACTTATCCATAGCAGCTTTAAGGCCCAACAGGGCAAATGTGGCCAGTTCTCTGAATGGAATCAAGGCCTGGGGAAAATTCCTCATAGCTATTGGCTCTTGGTCATCTGAGTATTCTTCCTATACCAGAAAATGTAGTTTGTATTTGCAAATGCATAACTTCCTCAACTTGTGTGGAAGTTAACGAATTACAAGGGTCCTTTTTCATTTTTGTATTACTACTTCTGTTTTTTCAGTTCCAGCTAGCAGTGTTTCTGCCAAGACATTTATCTCAAAAGTTGCCTGTGGTTCTCTCCAGTAAACAAAATGTATACTTGCAAATCTCATCAAGATAAGCTCTTGTCATGGATGTCTACTGAGATCGCTAAGAAACAACATCCTTAAGCTTCTTATTCACCCCTTTAGTCTACAAATGGCTCTCTGAGGCACCACTTTGGCCCTTCCTGAGTTTTTATAAAGGAAGTTACAGCCATACCCTGTACTTCGTCTTTAGGTCACAGTTTTCTAGAAGCACAAAGAACCAGATAGACCAATTCAACTTTTTCCTGGAAATCTCCTTAGCTAGAACACATAGTTCATTAGGTACATTTTCTACTTGTTACGTTATTTTAGCAACAATGATGCTAAAACTTATGTTACTACATAACAAGGATCCCATTTCCTTTCATTCCCAGTAATATTTTCTCATTTTCTTGTAAGCTTTCATTAACATCCCTCCTCTAAGGCCATCAGTGCTTCCACTAACAATCTGTTCAAGACACTTTAGGATTTCATTAACACACTCCTCAAAGTCCTTCCATCTTTTGCCACTGACCATTTCCAAATCCATTCCCACAAGTGCGTCATGTAAGTATCCCTTCCAGATACAAAAGTTCATATTAGTCATCTATTGTTCCACAACTAGTTCAAAATTTAGTGGCTTAAAATAATAATAAATATTTATTACATCACATATTTTCTGTGGGCCAGAAATTCACAAGTGACTTAGATAGATAGTTCTAATTCAGAGGTTGCAAGGTGGCTATGGCTGCATTCATCTGGAGATTAGACCAGGTCTGGAATAGTCAGTTCCAAAATGTCTCATGCATGTGACTGTCACGTTTGGGGCTGGCTGATGTCAAGATACCTTAGCCCTTCATCTCATAGACTGCACCATAGGGCTTCTCGGTGTCCTGACTACCTGGCAACTGGCTTCCTCGGAGTAAGTGATCCGAGAGAGCAGATGGAGTTCATTATTTCTCATTGACCTAACCTGAGAAATCACACTCCATCATTTTTGTAATATGTCATTGATTAAACAGATAAGCCCTATTCAATATATGTATATTGTGCAGATATCAGAATATGAACACCAGAAAAAAAAAATATGAACACCAGGAAGCAACAATCACTGAGTGCCATCTTGGAACCTGGCTGCCATATTGAGGAAAACCAAGAATTTAATGTCCTTTCTGTCTGGTTGATCTTCCTGTCCTATCAGGGCTCCTTGTCTGACTTTTTGGACATGCAGTGGAATAATCAGTACAGCATCTACATAGCAAATACCAGGATTGATCACATGAATGAAGAAATGAATCTGTAAACCCCTAAGTACCTGCCATCACAATGAACATGGACTGACCCAATGACTTTTCCACGTGCTTTGTTTCCAACTCCATAATTCTGAAGATAAGTACAATCAAATGTATCAGCGATTGTTCTAACCAGCTCTCTAGGTTTAGAGTTTCCTGACCTGTGCTTGTGGCACAGAGATGTAATAACATCCCATTGTGCTAGGGATGAAGGGAAGGCAAAATATCTGTCAGTGCCTTTGGATAGAGGCCTAGGGTATGTCAAGTATAATGTGGTGATGGTTGTCTCTCATATCTCCTATCTCAGTCTCCCAAGAAGCCTCATGTTTAAATCCTACACGAGGAAGAGAGAGAATGTGATTTTAAAATAAATAAATAAACTGCAGACAGTACCAGTTACAGTGGAAACGAGGATCAAATGGGTCCACCAATAGTCAAGAGAATGAAAATGAGACAGTACTTGTTGGTGTTGCAGGGCCTAGAATAAAATAACAGTATCCAGAAATACCCAGAAGAGCTCACCCAAGATATTTCCTGGAAGCTCTCCGCACTGCCTGAGTGAGGGAAGACAGATCTTCAATGGCATTAACAGGTAGGTTCAATGTAGCCAACACTGTTGGTGACTTGCCCCATAACATTAATGCAACCTCAAAGTCACCTGCATCTTCGGTAGGTAGTTTTCATGCTTGTCAATAGATTCCTTTCTCAGTCACCTCCATCTTTCTGCCTAAATACTTCCTCTTGTCACAAAAACAGGCACAGCTCACATGGGGTGGATATAGCTAGGCTAGAAAAGCCAGAAATGTCCCTATAAATGGTCATCAATCAATGAGGCATTTGAAATTTGTGGAAAAACACTCAGCTTCCACTCTGTGGGCCGATTATAAAATTATAGAGTTGCTCAGTGGGTCTGAGTATAGTTGGTCATTCAGGTTCATTAAAACACCCTTAGTTTGACTGTGTTCTCTTCCTAGTTTTGCATCCCTAATCCCTCACTGTGTTTCCTGGAGTCACTACCTCCTAAAACAACATGTAACTAAATCCTTGACTCAACTCTGCTTTGGGGGCAGAGTTAAGCCTATCAGGCTCAATCACTGAAAAACACAAAGAGCCTAGGTCTTAGCCAATATTCTTTGAGAGCCTGTATCTAGAAAAGTCACAACTCACCATCCCCTACTGGGAACCTGAGCCCTTCTAATCAGAGTACAGTGGAACTGAGCCTACAAAATCAGACACACAGATTCAAATCCCAGCTCTACAATTTATGAGCTGCAACACTTTGGACAAATTACTTCTCTGAACTTTGATCTCATCTATAAAATTGATCATAGGAGTTCCTGTACAAAGGGTTAAAAGTGGCTTGCACACAAGCACAGAGCTTAGCCTCATTCCTAGCACATAGTAGGTACTCAATAAGTAGCAGCCCCGTCATTTATTATGTTTTTCCCTAAATCTCTGACTTGTCCAGTGTAATTCAAATGATCAGTGCTATCTCATATGAACTCCTGACCCTCAGACCTCACACGAGCAGATGTCAGAAACCCCAGCCCAGGACTGGTTATTTTATCTTCATGAAGCTCAACATCTTATGTGATTGCTAGAATAACCTCCCCTCCCAGATGTTTCCATGGCCCTCTGTGGCCCCTCAACAATAGAGACGCTCGAAAGGACTGAAGGGTCTATGGACCTCGAGGCCTTCAGCTCTCCTCCATCTGTCAGGCCAGTTTAGGACTCCCAAAACAGCCTGCAGATGCTTCCCACCCAGACGGCGCTGTGCGTAGTTGGCCTTTCTCTGCCCCAATGCACAGTAGCTGGGCCATCTGCTCACACCAGGGAGCAGAGCAGTTCATCTGGGGGGCAGCCTCCTCACTGCTCAGATTAATTCACTCATTCCAAGAGTGGTCACTGAACACTTATGAGGTGACAGACCCTGAACTAGGCACTAGAAAGTACATGCTTGCTCTAAAGGGGTTCACAGGTTGGTGAGGGAGACAGGTTTTAAAAAGGGGGTAGACTGTGAGCTAGTGTAATTAGTGCTACAAGGAAGGTAAGCTTAGAGACTTTTGGGAATGAAGGAAAGAAACATCTAAATTCCTGGAGTAGGTGGTTCCTGAGATGAGTTGAAAGACAAAGAAGAGAACAGGATAGAGAAAAAATGAAAAAGTGCTCCAGGCTGCATACAGCACAAGCAGATGTGTGGGGGTGCTGTATGCAGACAAGACTTCAGATCTGTGTACAATCATTCATCATACTGTCTACCTGGCACTACTCCCATTCCAAATCCTGCCATACTCATCCACATGAGGGAGCTTCCATGTTTCTAGAGGACTCCATTCCTCTGATACACGAAGGGCCAAGATATCCCCACCTTGCGAGTTTTAAATGGAAATCAAATGATGACTTAAGCTAAAAAGTGACGAATCAAAGAATTGTCACAGATCGAGTTTCCTGTAGCAAGGCAAGGTGATTTTCAAACATGGAAATCATGTAGAGATGGATCTGTGGGGCCTCTCCTTAAACCTGGGCAAGGCTTGGGACCAGCAGATGGTGTAATGGTTACATTGCTGGAATCCCACATAGTCAACCATGGCTCGAGTCCCAGACCCAGAGGCTTAAAACTCATGCCAGGCACATGTGCATGTGTGCCCAAAATCCCAAGAAGAGAATGAAGGAGAAGGGATTGCAACATGGCCATCCCCTCTAGGGAGTGATTTCTCTCTTTTTGTCTCTCTCTCTCTCCAGAAAACACACACACCCTATAGCAAAAATCTATTTAAAAAAAAAAAAAAAACAAGGCTTAGTGTATGTATACTTGGTGGATAGACTGTAGCAAAAGTGGTTTCCAAAGTTCTGTTATGTTGTTGTTTTGTTTTGTTTTGTTTTGTTTTGTTATTAAAAAAAAAAAGACTACCGAAGACTTTAGACTTTATTGTAAAGATGATATAAAACAAGTGGACAATGTTCATCCAAAGACTGACAGGTTCAGATAGGCAGTGCAGAAAGATCAGGCTGCCAGTTTGGAATGATGGGTTGGAGGGAAATGGAATGGTCAGGAGCCTAGTGGTGTGATACAGGGAAAAATGGTAATGACCTAAACCATGGTGGGGTAATGTGGTGGACATTATGGGTAGAATGCAGAAAGTATTGAAAGGTATAATGGACAGGGTTTGGAGTCTTTTATGGGCTGGGAAGAAAATGGTAAAAAGCCAAAATGATTTCTAAATTTGTGGTTTGACCACCTCTTGTTGGAGCCATGTCAACATCACATTGTAAAAAGGATGTATGGAATGTGAGATGTATTAGTGTGGCCATTTGGGGGAAATAAAATCTGCCACAATCCACTGAAAGATCAGCAAAGACTGCTTAGAGAAAGTGACATTTGAACTGAGACCTCAATGAAGAGCACAAGTCAACCAGTTATGGGGATAAAGAAGACAGAATAGGAGCATCATTCCTATTCCTGCAGAAGTCCTGCACAGCATGTGCAGAGGCCCTATAGTATGAGAAACCATGATGTACTTAAGAAGCTGATGGAATGCCAGAGTAATTACAGTGAGGTGAAAATATGAATATGGAGCTCGAGGAAAAGATCAAGGATCCAAGAAAAAAAATGTGGAAGTCTAGGAAGATTCCAGTGGAGGGGACCATGTGAGAGAGTGAGCAAAGAAAGAGGACAACAAGTCTCATAGAAACCCAACTTTTCCTCAACTTGATGTCCTCTGCCAACTTCCAGTTGCTAAAATGTGACCAATTTCAGAATCTGTCTTTGCTTTCTCAACAAATAGAAACTAGGTGTCTTGCTTCACTGTCTGGTCACTCGGCTGTAATGGCTAGCCCCTAAAATATCCCCCAAGGATTCTTTACTCCTGGTATTCACACCATTGTGTGGCCCTCCCACAGTAAATGAGGCCAACCTCTCTGACCAAGAGAATGCAACAAAAGTGACAGTGTATGATTTCCAAGGGTAGGTCATTGGAAATGAGGCATTGCATTCACTCTGAAAAAAAAAAAAAAAAACACAGCCATTAAGCTATCAGAACTCAAAAGCCCTCTGAAGAGACATGGAGGAGAAACTGAGATCTCCTGCCAAAGTCAGCAACCACTTGCCAGCCATGGGCATGAGCTACCTCAAAAGTGCAACCTCAGCCACAGAAAACCCTCAGATTATTTTAGCCCCTCCAGCCTTCAAGTCCTTCCACAGAGGTCTCAAATATAAGGAGCAGAGACAAAGTATCTCTGCTGTGTCCAGTGTGAATTAATGGCAAAATTTTAATTAATTAATTAGTAAGCCATGAAAGAAACTAAATGATTATTGTTGTTGCAAGCCATGAAAGTGCTAAGGTGATTTGTTACACGGTAGTAGATAACAATGACTAGCCCTTACCTTTCTATTAGCCTTTTCTACCTCACATTTCCCCTGAATATAACTGGTTCCAGCAGACGTCCTGAGCTAGAAGATTCCACCCACACAAAGTCTCTTCCAGTAAGTGAAAATCATCTCCATTTGCACACCTCTAGTGGCAGAGCATTCGCTACCTTCAGGTACATCGTTAAGCTTAATACCAAACTCCCTGTAATTTAGAATCAGAGAAGAGCCTTCCACTCTGGTCCCTATTACCACAGGTTCCCTCTTCCCGGGAGCTGTCCCTGACCCAGTGCTGAAACAAGACCCCTCCCAACCCCAAAGATCAAATTACAATTCCAAAAGGCTCGCTTGACTTGGAAACATCAGCAAGAAAGTTCCATTTCCCTGTATCTCTAAATGAAAAACGCCTCCTTGTCAGTTTGGAGCAATTAGCTGTGGAGATGATGACGGAGCAGTGAGAGTGGCGGGCGGGGGGGCAGCGGAAGCCCCGACTCAGACAGACATGCCGCAGATGGCACGACGAGATAACGCCTTTCACGTTTCAGAAATCACATTGTCAACAATGTTTCCAGACTCGGAAATTAGCTGAAGTCATCAGGAGTGCCAGGCAGCAAGCAGCAGGCGCCTTAGTGGGGGCCCCTCATTTGACGTTGAGCGTTGGTGCGGAGAAACCAGCAAGGTTCACAGATAAGGTTGGTGGGGCAATTGTCTCTTGAGGCTACAGGAAAGGCAAGTCTCAGGCATATGGAGACAGCTACTTGGAATCAACGTTCAAAAGCCCCAGTCATCTATCTTCAGTCCCAACCTCCTAACTCCAGTCCCAATAGCAGGATATTAGGTCGAAGTTTCAGACTGTGACCTCTTTCTACTTCATGCCTTATGGTTTGTCCTCTTCAGAGATGTACAGGAAGAAAAAGGAATGGATAGAATTACCCATGTCTTAAATAAAATTATATTATTTTCAACAAAATTATCCTTGTTAAAATTTTTTAAATAATAAAATACTCTCTTTTCTAAAGATACAGCCTTACCAAAGGCAGACTTTACCAGCTGTCTAAATTGCTTTTATTACAGTTGACCTACTGCTGGCATGCCCCACCCTTAGAAGAGCCAGGATAGAATTAGAGACTGTACCTACCTACTAAGGACACCCACAACTTCAACCAGTTGCAGTGGGTTGAGGGAGTTGGGAGCTGTGTTTATACCCCTGGTTGGTGGCATAAACAACCACAGGGAGTTAAGATAACATATACATGGAAAGAATAGATACCCTAGTAGAAAATACATTCTGTGCCTCCTGCTGCAGCACCTTCTTATCTTTGTTCTGGAAGGAATCAGGGCAATCTCCCTAATTGCACAATCTCACTTACTAGAGCAAAGAAAAAGGGCAAATGATTTCTCCTAAGAGTTCAGAAAGACAAAAGCTAAGCTTGACTGTCTGCCTGTCCCTGGTAACGGAAAGAAGAGTTGCAGGTAGCAACAGGTAGGAAGTAGAGGGCAGAATGTTCTTGTGGTTATAGTTACCCAGTTCCTTGGGACTCAATAGCTTCCCACCAAATCTATACATCCTTCAGGGAGTTTAAGTCACAAGACATATCTGAGGCCTTTGGCCTCCCTCTCAAAGCTCTGGAAAATTTGGGGACTCTGCCATTGCAAGACATCCAACAGCTGGAGGATCAGCTCTGGACAGACTGATGGGACCCTGTGGAAGTGGAATGAGATGCGGTAGTGAAGCTGAAGATCAGCCTGAAGACAGCAATGTGAAGAACCTGGAGTATTTATGGAAGTCACCAAGTGGAGACTCACCCCTGACCACCTCCTGTCATTGGTAGAATGTGAAAGGAGCAAAATCCCGAAGACAGCTTTGCCTCTGGGGCATGTGGAGCTAAGAAGCCAGGAGAATACATCTTTTATCCTCAGCCAATGGTGGTCTTCAAGAGGAGAGGAATGCTCCTGAGTTGCTTCCCAAACTCTCCCCTATGCCTAGGTTTTTGGGGGGACTCCATTGCTGCCAAATCTGTCACTACTGATACATCAGAGACAGACAGGGAAAAACTAGCCTTGGCTAAGCATCTGCTGAAATCTTGCACATTTCGTTGTGGGTTATCCTCTCAAAGTGTTTATGGCCAAGTGTCTGAACAGCAAATTTCTGCATGGAATTATAGCTGTCCATATTGCTCTCACAGAAATCCTATTCCAGTTGACTCAACCTTCACCAAAGCTGGCTAGCCACATCTTAAAAGGTTCTTGTCAGTCACAGAAAGCACTGAGCTGCATCCTTTATTTTAGGTCCAGGACAGTCCAGGCAGGCTGGGAAGACAATAAGAAAATTAAGCAAGAACTACCAACTCAAAGATATAGGAGAATTTAGATTTCTGTAAATTCCTAAAGAGCCTAAGGAAAGCCATTGGCCTTTCTCTAAGCCAGTGGTTCTCAGAGTAAGGGGCCTGGATCAGTAGCATTGGCATCACTTAGCAACATATTAGAAACGCAAATTCTGAAGCTCCAGCTAGGCCTAATGAATCAGAAACGGTGGGGCTAAGACCCAGCAGTCTGCATGTTTAAAAGCCCTATGTGTTATTCTGACACAGGGCCACATTTGAAAACCCCTGACCTACACCTAGAAGTTCAAATTAATCCCGCCTAGATTTTTTTTTCCCCCCCAGGAAGAGGTTTTTGCTATAGGGTGCGTGAACTTGCCAGAAAGACAGAGAGAGACAGAGAGACAGAAAGAGAAAAATCCCCCCCAGAGGAGATGGCCACGCCACAATCCCTTCTCCTCCATTCTCCTCTCGGGATCTTGGACACGCACGCGCCAGCGTGAGTTTAAGCCACCGGATCCGGGACTCAAACCGTGGTCGACTACATGGGAGTTCAGCAACGTAGCCATTTCACTAACTGCTGGTCCCAATCCTGCCTAGATTTGAAGAGGGGTAAGTCCCTTGTATAAGGGGAGCCCTTTGAATGCAGGCTGACCTCCTAGCCTCTCTTTCCTTCCATGCAAACCTGCATTCCAGTCTACTGGGCCACTTCCCAGCCCTGTTTGGTCCTCCCAGATTCATCTCAATTGGAAATATGTAATGGACACTCTAGTCTCTATGGAACTACAGGGGATATCGAGTAGAGCTGTGTTTTGGAGTTTCTTGCCCTGCTTGGGAACTGATGAGGGAAAACAGGCTACATTCAAGAGTTACCCTTTGCCCCCAGGAATACCTGCACCTCAGCCTAGGGGTTTCCCCTAATCCAACAGTGGAGGACTCAGACAAGGCTCCCACTATCCCTCCAGGAGGCAGACAGGCAGGCCCACCCCCAAGACTCTGAGCCAGGAGGCCTGTCACACCTGAGGGGGCCCAGAGGTGCCAGCTCGGCAGTTGGGCTTGGATGGCAGTGCTGTTGCTGGCTGATGGATCACTTTCTGATGAGGGTGCTGTACAGGCTGCCAGCTGTGCCAGTCCAGGCTCCTGATCAGCATGGCTGCACCGCCCCCCACCACTCCCACACGTGCCAGAACACAGGAACAGAAAAACATCACACCTTCGGAGAGCAGCAATTAATCTGTGTGGGAGACAGGCTGAAGACAGGAGAGGGGAGTCATGAACAAGTGGATGGGCCCTGTCTAGCTTTGCTAAAGGGTCAGCTGGGTGCCCCAGCCAAGCAGCCTGCCCAGCATCAGATGCACCAATTTGCCTTCCCCAGAAGCTCATGGGAGGTAAATGCAGGGACTGTAAAGAGCTCTAGATTGAGAGTCAGCAGATATAGGTTCAAATTCCAGCTCTACCTCTTACAAAGTGTGAGATTTTTAGGTTTTATCTGAGCTTCATGCTCTACCTTGCACAATTGCAACTACTGAGAGCTACAGTGAGGAACAAATGAAATTACTTACATAACATGTGTGGTACATGGCAGATATATAACGAGTGATTTCCCTCCCCTGTCCTTAGTTTCCAACCTATCCCTTGAGGTTCCCTAAGAGAATCCCACATGTGATTGCTAAGCAAGCACAGAGCACCTCTCCCAGTCCAACAAAATTCCAAAAATAAAGGGGAAAACATGGGGAGGAAAATATTTTTCAATGAATCACTCAATCTGTGAAAATCCTAATGATAGCAAAAGAAGCATCAGCCCATTCAGGGACCTTGTGTCCACTTGGTTTCCTGTCCACAAACCTCAGCACCCCAAGAGGAGCTCTTTAGAAAAAAACACCTGATCATATTCTTGTCTTATTTTTAAAGCCCTAGAGGGTTCCCAAATGCCAACAGAGCAAAGTAAAAAATGTTTTGATATGGCATGAAGTATCTGTTCCAAATCTGCTGAGTCTCACCCCTTACCAATGAATCTCACTCTTTAGCCACTAAAAATAATAATAATAATAAGACAGGGCATTTGCACACACTGTCCTCCACCTAGAAACCCCAGCCTCTGCACTTATCTGTCTAAAACACCATCTCATTTATGGTCTAGCCTTGGGAAGACTCTCTGATGCCCCTCTCCAGACATGGGTAATCACAATAGGTCTTATATCTGTCACTACTGTCTATCAAGGCACTCAGTTTATGAGTATCTGTTTGTTTGGGTTTTGTTTTTGCTTGCCAGAGGGTACAAACACTCACCAAAGAGAAAGAAGGAAAAAGAGAAAGCATTCCGCATGGGGAATGGTCATGCTGCAATCCCTTCTCCTCCATTTCTCCCTCCTTTTGGAATTTTGGGCATGCACACACATGGCTTAGTGTATTTTTCAAGGCACCTGGTCCAGGATTTAAACCTCATGGTTGGACATGTGTAATCCAGGCACATTAACCACCGTGACATGGACTAGCATGGATCTGTTTGATTTTTTTGGTCCCCTTGATTACTGACCTGTGAGACCCTCTTTAATTCCTACCTACATTTCTGGCTCTAGCAAAGTGTTTGGCATATAGTAGGTGTTCTATAAATGTTTAGGTATGTGTATAATTTTTCTCTCATCATCCCACTTGGGTAGCTAATGTCAAATTCTGACTCAGTTTATCTTTCTGTGATCAAATCTACAGTCTTATAAATAGGACATTTCATTCCAGGGGATCAAATCAGTGATTCAGCCCCTCCTAAGAAGACTCAGAGTGTTATCACCCTTTTGAGAGCCTTAGACCAGCAGCTACTCTGTCTTCAAGACTAGGACCTCTCCTGATCTAGGTGGTTCCAGGGGTTACCTGAAAATTTGGAGAACCAAAGAGCCTCATGAACTGAAGTGCATTATATTATGATGCAACTACAGATACTTCTCAACTTATAATGCAGTTATGTTCAAATAATACATTGTAAGTTGAAAAATATCATAAGTTGAAAATGCATTTAATACCCAACAGAAACATCATAGCCTACATAATGTGCTCCCAACACTTAAATTAGCCTCCAATTGAACAAAGTCATTTAACACAAAGTCTATTTTATAATTAAGTGCTGAATATCTCATGTAATTTATTAAATACTCTACTGATAGTGAAAAACAGAATGGTTATATGGCTACTTGAAATACAATTTCTACCGAAGGTACATCACTTTCATACCACAATAAAGTAAAAATTTCACAAGTTGAACCATCATAAGTCAGAGACCATCTGTAGTCTGTCTACCTACCCAATGCTGTCATTGACAATTCAATATATACTTCTAAATAAAAAATAGAACTATTATCAAATGTGCACAACATAACATTCAATGTCAAATAAGATAGATATGTCTATATCCTCAATTTGATTATTACAGACTACGCCAGCTTTAAGAAAATCTTACTGTACCCCAGATGTTCAATGATTACATGTAAACCAGATATCACAATAATAAATCAATAAATAATATAACATTTGAGAATCACCCAGTTAGAAATAACTTTAACCTGAAAAACTATAAAATATTATGGAATTTGAAAGAAAAAAATGACCTCTACAGTCACCCTCCTTAACTTGAATACTTCTGTGATAGGGACCTTATCATCTCCAGAGGAGACCTTATTTCATCCTTGATCAGCCCCTCAAATATCTCCAAGTCTAGCAGTTTCCCATAGATCAATGATTCTAATCTTCTCAGATCTCCTTCTTCAAAAAAGTGAGAAATGAAACACCATTTCCAAAATCTCCAAAGAGTTTTGAGTGAAGTAAAGAGATTTCAGTTCACCTCGATGTCTCTGGGACCAATTACCCCATCAAATCCCCATTTCTCTGCCCTAAGTCTCAGATTCTGTGATATTTCTAATAACATAACCTAAAATTAAATTGGGCTGTGAGTCCACATAACTGATTATTATGCAAAGTCAAAGTAAACAAAAAACTCCATGCCCTATAAACCTGCTACACTAACCCCACTCTCCCTTATTCTGGACTTAGGCCATTGCCTCTAGACCCCCGTGAAGGATTATCCATTTTTTTGCTGATTCACCTTTTAATATTTGACCCCACAGAGACAACCAAGTGCTTTTTACATACTGATTCTTTCAACTAGGCTTTTCACACATTTTCTCTTTCACCTTTATTTCATCTTTGAATTAAGCAGATTTTCTATCTCTTTATCCAAATCATTAATTTAAATGCTAAATAGGATCAGGGGTGAGATGGAGCCCTTAGGCAATCCAATAAAGACCTCCCTGCAGATTGAGATCAACCCATTAATCTGCTCTCAATGAGTAAACTCGTTATTAATCTAATGAAATTCTCTAAAACTCAGTTGATAGTCTTCTCCCTAAAGGTATCCAAAGATTCTTTTGTACATTTTGCTAAAACTCATATCAACTGTCTGCTTTGTGAGACACTCAACATCCACTCTTCCTGACTTGATCAGGGAGGCAATGTGCCAAGATACTTACTACATTTCCCAGCCTCCCTTGCAAATAGCAGTGGTCATGAGACATAGTACTGTCCAATGAGATCAAGATAAAAATTATTAGGCGGACTTTCCAAGAAAGCTGATTAAAAGAAGCCAACTCAGATGACACAGTCTTTTGTTTTTTGGCCTTCATGCCTGTGATACTGATGTGATGTGGCAGATGAAACAGCCATTTTGTTGTCATGAAGAAAGAGCCAAGACAATCACAGTCTTGACAGTCATGACAGAAACCAATGCCTTGCTCTATCTTTCTCATTGCAAGAGAAAAGAAAATTTCTTAATTTTTAAGCTACTCTTCTTTTGATTAATTTGCATTCCCATCAACAGTATACCAGGACTCTCTTTTCTCCAGACTTCACCAGCACTTGTTCTGTTGTAGTTGTTCTTTTTATTAACAATCATCCTAAGAGGTGTGTGGTGATATCTCTTTGTGGGTTTGATTTGCATTTTATAAATGATTTCTAATGATCAGTGATGTTGGGCATCTTTTCCTATGCCTATTAGCCATTTGTATATTTTCTTTGAGGAAATGTTTATTAGGTCCTTTGCCCATTTTTAAATCAGGTTATTTATCTTTTTTGCTAGTAAATTCACTGTTTATTTTGGGGTGTTGATCCCTTATCAGATATATTGTTTGCAAACATTTTGTTCCATTCCATAGGCTACCTTTTCATTTTGTTGATTGTTCCTAGGCTATGAAGAAACATTTCAGTTTAATGAAATCTCACTTAATTATTTTTGCTTCTTTGACTTCTTCTTTTGGTTTCATATCTAAAAATTAGCTGCCAAGATAAATGTTCAGGATATTTTTCCCTATGTGTATTCTGATTTTTACAGTTCCAGGTCTGTTTAAGTTTTTATTCCATTTGGGTTAGTTTTTGTGTGTGATGTAATATAAGGGTCCTAGTTCATTCTTTTGCATGTGAGTATTTATTTTCTCCAGTACCATTTACTGAAGAGATTATCCCCTTCCCAAGTTGTGTGTACTCTTGGTGCCCCAATCAAATATTACAAGACCATAGGTGCATATTTCTGGAATCTCTAGTCTGTTCCATTGATCTATATGTCTGTTTTTATGCAAGTATCATATTGTTTTGATTATTATAACTTTGTAGTAGATTTTGAAATCAAGTAGTGTGGTGCCGCCAACTATGTTCTTTTTAGTAAAGATTCCTTTGGCTATTTGGGGTCTTTCACACTCCAATGTGAATTTTAATTTTTTTTTTTTTTGGAGAGGTTTTCGCTATAGGGTGCGTGTGCTCGCCAGACAGAGAGAGACATAGAGACAGAAAGCAAGAAATCACCCCCCAGGGGGTATGGTCACGCCGCAAACCCTTCTCCTCCATTCTCCTCTCGGGATCTTGGGCACACACGCACACGCACCCGGCGTGAGTTTTAAGCCACCGGGTCCGGGACGCGAACCGCGGTCGACTACATGGGAGTCCAGTGACATAGCCATTACGCTAACTGCTGGTTCCCTCCAATGTGAATTTTAATATTCTTTTTCTATTTCTGTAGAAGAGGAATAAGGCTTTTTATTAACAAAAATTAAGCATGAAGTCTCAAGATCTGCCTAAAAATGCCATTAAAAGAGAGATAGAAAAGGGAATATCCACAGAAGTAAGACTCATTCTAAGTTATACCCACATCAAATTCATAAGCTTATAATAGTTTAATACTTTCATTATTTTAAAACAAAAAAATTTTAGTGTTAAGTTCTATGAATTTTAACACACTGATAGATTCGTATCTATAACAATCATAATGTAGAAAAGTTTTATCACTCCAAATACTCTTCTGTTTTATACTTTTATTATCAAACCCTTCATTTCCTCCACTACCTGGAAAACACTGATAGGTTTTGTCTTTTAGAGATGTCATATAAATGGAAGGGTACAATATGTAGTCTTTTGAGACTGGTTTCTTCTCTCAGCATATTGCTTTGGAGATTCATTTCAATTGTAGCCTGTATCAATAACTTGTTCTTTTTTATTGCTGTATACTATTTCATCAGTTAAGTAGTCTACCTATTTACCCATTGAAGCTAGCTAGGCAACATCCTGAATTATGGCCAATAGGCTCCTCTGCTCTAGAATCCTAATGGCCAGAAACAAAACTAAAACTCTACTCCAGGGCAACTTCTTTCCCTTTCATGATCTTATACAATCTCTCACTGAATTTGGGGAATTACAAATCAAGCCCTGGAAGCTTGAAGGCTCTTCAATATCCATGAGCAAAGGCTGTGTGCAGCACCAAATATATTCTTTTCTACTGATTATACCTTCTTTATCATGTTGCCTTCTGTAATCAAACCTGATTTTTCTCTTCAAACTTGCGCTCTCATCAATGTTTCTCATCTCAATTGAGGTACTGCCATTGATTCAGTTACTCAGAAAGATGCCTTAGAACCACCCTGGACCCTTCTGTTTCACTTCCTACATCAAATTCAACAGCAAATCCTCAGGCTGTACCTTCAAAATGTGTCCCATAATTCACCCTATCTCATTATCTGTTCCCCAACATCAAGGCCAAGCTGCCACCATCAGTCTTTGCCCAGTGTGTATTTCAAGCTGCTGAGAAGAGGATTTGAACTGGTTGGCCATGTGAGATGTGGCTGCCTTAACTATTAGGCTATGGGGTCAACCCAGCTTAGTGCCCTTGCTGAATCATTTGTTTGTTTGTTCTCTTTCAGCAACAACCTATTTAAGGCACAATTTCAGCACTGTGGATACAGCAATAAACATGGAAATTCCTTTTTAATGGTGAAGACACATACCAAGAAAACAAAGATAATTAGAGAGAGTGGTATTGGCTATAGCTATGAAGTCAATAATTCAATGTAACAATATGAAGACACAAAGTGTGGTAAAAGTTTCCTTTAGGTAGGGTTGCCTACCAAGGTTTCTCCAAGGAAGTGACATGTGACCTGAGGCTTGAATAATAAGAAGATATCATGCAAAGATCTAGGTGAAGAACTTTCCAGATGAAAACAAATTGATACATTCAAAGAACAGAAGAAGCCACCTGTATATCAGGAAACCAAAATGCCAAGATATTAAGGATCTTACCTACGACCACTGTGCTGGTAAATGGTGAAGATGGGGCCTGAACACAAAAGCTTTAACCCAATAGTCTGCACTCTTCACCACCACACTAGAGGGATTCTCTTTTCTTTTTTTAAGAATTATTGTTTAATTTTGCTTGTCATTATTTTTTAAAATTTGCTACAAGGCATGAGCGCTCACCAGAGAGAGACAGAAAGAGAGAGAGGGAAAGTAAGAAAGCAAGCCACAAGGTCCAAGGACTCAAACCAGTTGGCCATGTGGGAGTCCAGTACCCTAACCCTATGCTATCTGCTGGTCCTTGGAGGGATTCTCTTATCTCTCTTCCATGTGTGTTTTCACAGTCAAATGAGAATTAACAGTAACAGTGCCCAGTTAAAAAAGGTTACAATTGTCCTTTTTTTTGGTGAACTAGGACTTTCACAAGAGCATCCAGGTCAGTGTCTAGAAAAATAGACCAAGAGATGTCCACTGACACACTCTAAGTCCCAGCAATGGATATCAAGGAGGACTTACAGTGTGGCCCTTATGGTACAACCAACCATCTGGACAAGGGTGAGGTACACAAGGCACAAACTTTAAGAGGTGCTTACTCCTAATACTGATCCTAAAGTACCCCTTAAATTCTGCACCCTGGGTACCTGACTCATCCTAGTCACAGCTCTGCACCTGTGCCAGAAGCAGGAGTGTAGCCAGAGTTTTATAAGGTGCAGGAGGGTGTCATCCTAGTGGCCTTCCTCTGACTTCTGCTCCATTGTTCAGCTGAATCTCCCAAGTCCAGGAAACTGAGGGCTCATCCAGGTCCATCCCCTCTACTCCAGGGCTTAAGTCTTTACATACCCAGTGCTCCACCCCACCTTAACCAGGCTATCGTGTTGGCTCAGTAGCTCCTCCATCCAGGTTGCTTTCCCTGGTCATGCACTCACAAGGACTGAGCATGTCTGTCAAGATAACAACTCTTTTATCACTGGATATCACAACACAGGACAAGGAAAGAAGCAGGTGATGAGACTGTAAAGTGACGTTTCTAAAATGGCAACCAGCCTTCTCTGACACCACACCTGGAATGCCAGCCCCTTTGCCGACTTCCTCATTGTTTTATTATAATGAACAACAAACTCATTAATAACCCTCCCCACTTCCTGAGTTCCAGTCACAAGGGGAACCAGCAGGTGCAAGGGGCTCACAATTAGTCCTTCATAATGCATGGTTGGCAATAAACCCACTCTGAAGCTGGAACAACCAGGACTCAGCTCTGTGCAGTGTCTGCAGTCACTGGAATAATTAACGGCAGAGCCATAGGATCGAGGGAAAGTGTGTTAACCCTTGTAAAGTCACCAAGTCCAGAATTCTTGAGAAATCAGAAACCTCATGAAGGGGAACTGTTTCATTCACTAGAAGAAAATGTGTAACTTCCGGTCTATCTTCATGCCTATATATCTAGTGCTTCTCCTTAGGAAATCAGGCCACCATTGACAACTCTATGAAGACATGTCAAATTCGGGTCCTACCTCATCCTCTCACCCCTGCCTTTCCAAATGGTCCATGGATATTCTAGTGGCAACCCAATCAGCACAGATTAATGTAGGCACTAGGACTGTTTCCCAAAAAAGGGCAACCTGTGGTCCAAGGAGAGATCATGAGCACGTGCCCCGTAGCAAAAACCTCTCAAAAAAAAAAAAAAAGTCATAGGAGCTTTGATTAAATGTAAATAAAAAATAAATTAAAATTTAAAAATAAAATAAATAAAAAGAAGTAGCTCTTATGAGGGAAAGAAAGCTCTCAAACTATAACTCAGCAGAGTGGGCCATGTAGGGTCATTAAACCCTGAGTATAAAAATCATAAATGTGGGGAACCAGCAGTTAGCGTAATGGCTATGTCACTGGACTACCACGTAGTCGACCACGGTTCGCGCCCCGGACCCAGTGGCTTAAAACTCATGCCAGGCGCGTGTGCATGCGTGCCCAAAATCCCGAGAGGAGAATGGAGGAGAAGGGATTGCGGCATGACCATCCCCCTGGGGGGTGATTTCTCACTTTCTGTCTCTATGTCTCTCTCTGTCTGTCTGGCAAGCATACACACCCTGTAGTGAAACTCTCTCCCCCCCGGAAAAAAAAAATCATAAATGTGTAATGAGCTCAATCTCCACAATCCTGTTTGTTTGTTTGTTTTTCTGTTTTGGAGAGGTTTTTGCTATAGGGCGCATGCGCTCACCAGAAAGACAGAGAGACAAAGAGACAGAAAGTGAGAAATCAACACCCAGGGTGATGGCCATGCTGCAATCCCTTCTCCTCCATTCTCCTCTTGGGATCTTGGGCACACACGCACATGCACCCGGTGTGTTTAAGCCACTGGATCCAGGACTCAAACAGTGGTCGACTACATGTGAGTCTAGCAACACAGCCATTATGCTAACTGCTGGTCTCTGTTTGTTTGTTTGTTGTTCATTTGGTTTTTTTCCAGCAAAGAACACTAAAGGAAGAGCAGGACTAGCAAAGGGGTTTTGCATGAAGATCATGGGAGTATTGTATAATCATGGACCCTAGATTGAACGTGGACGGGAGACCCGGGAAGGGCTGGATCCACTAGAATGAAAGAATAACATAAATATTGATAGAATCAGAGATCAAAAAGGCAAATTAGTGAAAGTGAAGGAAACAATGAGGAAGGAGAACAGAACCTAAGATTCTTAGAACCTAAGATTTTAGAGGGTAAGAGTTCACATGTAATAACGAGTGCACACTGCAGCCATCGACTTGAGCAGCTGTCAACAAGGCCTGGTACGTTGTGTAAATCCAGGAATATCATTCACACAGAATTCAATGAAGCTGTGCTATAAGATGGCTTTGGTTGCTCAAGAGTAAAGGTAGGTCATTGGAGAAGAGGCAGTCAAGCAACTACAGGACCAGAGCACTGGAAAGGTGATCCACATGAGCACTGAAGATGCCCTGGATGATGGTGGGATTCAGAGTGAAGAGGAGGCCTGTGGTATTAGAAAAGTATGACTTTGGCTGCAAACTAAACTAACCTCATGTCATATTCCACCAACTACTTATTGGATGACCTTTAGCAAATCTCTTAGATCTTCCGCGTTTTTGGTGCCCTATAGTCACAATGAAATCAGGTACTTAACTTCAGGATGGTAATGAAAATTTTTAAGACAGTTTATATATGGTACAGGACTATTCTGTGACTTGTTTGCCATCAGATACGTTCTTTCCTCTACCCCGACTCCACTCTCTTAACATAGAGAAGAAGAGGCCAATGGGAGGAACCAGAGGGAGATTGGAAGGTAGAAGGAAGGAAAAATCAAGGTACTTGTTCATCGTTTTCTTCTTCCCTCCCCAGACATTTCTAGCAGGAGTGAAATCTCCTACATAGTTTTAACTCCTGTGTAACAAGCCTCTCAAGGATGCAACTTCTAACCCCAGGCTCTGTTCACTCTATCTCTTCCCTTTGCCTCTCCAGCCCTAGAGATAGCAATGACCTTCCACTATTACATAAACTCTGCCTCTTCAGTTCTACTTCAGTTTCTTATTTTCTCCATCACTTATGTAATCTATTTCCTAAGTTCCCTCTGCTTAAAATATTTAAAGGAGTTTTCTGGGGTTTTTGTTGGGCCGAACTATTCCAAGTATCTAGTGCCATACTTGGCATATAGGGGGAACTTAAATATCTTGTTGTTAAAATAATTATGTTTAGATTAACTTTATTCATACTTCATTTTCTAAGACCTTTGCAAACCTGGTAATCATCCCACAAAGACAGTGACCAAAATGACAATGAGGTGGCATATTGATTCCCCATACTTTTATGACTGAAGTGGCTGATGGACAATCACAGGGTGTCCTGTGTACTTGGGCTACTAAAAGAGTGACTTAGTGTTTGTCTTTATGTCCCCAGTACCTGACACAGAGACCAACACAGAAAAATCCCTCAAAATAATGGCTATTGGATGGATTTGAATTCTTCCTGGTTGTGTAGTTATAATAGCATTTATTTGTAAGTCTGTAGACCCTGAGTCTGGGTTGCAGGATCCTACCTGTGCGTGAGTGGAAATTTTAGAAATCAGGAATGTATCAGGAGATCCAGGATGAGGGCAAGATGAATAAGTCACTCATTTTGGATATAGAATTTAAAGGTATGTCAAGAACACTCAGCCGTCAGGATGAATGATATTATTGTGTAATATTTTCACCATAATTATTGCAAAAATTCACAATGAACAAAATATCAAAATTTGAATAAAGATAGGATTAATGTTACCGAGTTTTCTTTTTGCTTCAGGCTTCAATATGACTTAGCCAGTACTGACTGTAAGTGAGTATTGCTTCCTATCAGTCCTTCAGTGCTGGCACAGGAACCTAGTGTCCCTGTGGTTAAGTGTTTCCCCAAACACACATACATGCACACACACACACACACACACACACACTGCTGTCTGTGAGGTACACACGCTGCTGTCTGTGAGGTCTACAGGGAGTGTATCTACTTATTCTCTGCTGTCTCCTCAGCACCAAAACCCATGCCTGGCACACAGTAGGGGCAAATAACATCTTTTGAATGAATGAAATATACACACACACAAAAACTCACTAGGAATAAAAGAAATATAAAGAAACAACAAAGTGCAATTTTTCACTGACACGGAAATCAAGAAAAGGACACTCCTATGCATTACTGCTAGGACTGAAAATTAATACAGTGTTTCTGGATAGCAATTGGCAATATGGAACAAAAGCCCTTGAAAAGTACATTGCTTTTTTTTTTTTTTTTTTGAGAGGTTTTCGCTATAGGGCGCGTGCACTCGCCAGACAGACAGAGAGAGACATAGAGACAGAAAGTGAGAAATCACCCCCCAGAGGGGATGGTCATGCCGCAATCCCTTCTCCTCCATTCTCCTCTTGGGATCTTGGGCACGCATGCACATGCGCCCGGTGTGAGTTTTAAGCCACCGGGTCCAGGATGCGAACCGTGGTTGACTATGTGGGAGTCCAGCGTCATAGCCATTACGCTAACTGCTGGTTCCCAAAAGTACATTGCTTTTGACGAGCTATTCCACTTCAAAAAATTATTCTCAGGAAATAATTAGGCAAGTGCCAGAAGATGTATCTTCCAAAGAGTTTCATCTCAGTATTGTTTATAACAGCAAGAGCTTACAAACAAACAAAAGATTCAAAAGTACTGGGCCTGTGCAAGTGTTATTATTAGGAAATATTAATAAATAAGGGCATCATATGATGGACTACTATGCAGCCATTGAAAATAATGTGGTCCACTATTTACTTATAACAGAAGGATATTCACTATGTGTTTAAAAATATATAAAATAATGTATACATAGTATAATCATCAATTTTAAAGTATTTATGGAGTAAAATCTAGAAAGCTACATGTGAATTATGGCTATCTCTAGGTAGTTGAATATTCAATGATTTTTAATTTTTTAATCTTTCATTTCTCTGAATTCTCTAAATTTTACATAGTAATAATCTATATCTTGTGAAATTCTAAAAAAAAGAAAAATCAGCCTGTTCTGTATTTTACATTTTGTTCGCTTAATCTCCCAGAAAAAGCAAGTTGAAATCTCTATTTTCATCCTTACCTACATTAGGGCTTCCTTTGCTATTTGAATCAGTTCATAAAATATTGTGCAGATTCTTCTCCAGGTAGAATTATCTTCTTTCTCTTTCTCAACCAATGCCCCCAAAATGCTCCAGAAATATCTCTGAGACTGGGTCAGTATGCTTGCACATTCAGATGGCTCTTACAGCAAAGGTCTCAAATGTCACTTCTTTTTCCAATCAGGAAGAATGATTCTGTCTACTGGCTGAAGATACACCTAGCATGCCTTGACACTAACTTGATACCATAACACTCTCACACTCTAACACTCTCACACTTCTCATATTAAATCTATCAAGCAGGATAAACTAGGTAATGCTACAGTAACAAAAAAGATCTCTGGATTAAAGCAACAAAGTTTGTAGGTCAGCAAGATGGGATGATGGCTTTGGATTCCCATATGGCCAAGCACGGTTCAAGTCCTGGACCCAGAAGCTTGAAAACCAGGCCAGGTGTGTGTGCATGCATGTCCAAAATCCCAAGAGGAAAATGAAGGAAAAGGGAAGGTGATGTGGACCCCTGGGAGAGGGTTTTTCACTTTCCCTCTCTCTGTCTCTATCCAGTGAGAGCACGTACCCTGTGATAAAACCCTAAACAAAACAAAAAACAAAGTCTTATTTCTTTTTTTTAAGTTTTTTTCTATTTCTTCTATGAGTGAAAGACAGAGAATGATAGATTCAGAGAAGTAGGTACTCCAACATGGTCTTCAGGTCATAATCAACCCCCGGCCCCAGCCAGGCCCAGATTATAGGCATGTGCATGTCTGGCATGTTCAGAGAGGTCTCCAGACACAAACCTGGAACCTTCCCATGTCAGTCAGCCTCACAAAGTATTGTATTATCCCTGCACCACCATCTGTTCCCAACAGAGTTCTATTTCTTACTGCACATCACGTCTATCACATGTTGCTAGGGCCCTCCTCCTCATGGTTCCCACCCAGGACTCAGGCTATGGGAATTCCATCCTCCTGATTTTACTTTGCCAAAGCAGAAAAAAGAAAACACAGCACCCAATGCACTAGGTCATAAAGCTTCCATCCGGGAATGGTTCACGTCAACTTGCTCTCTTCTCACTGACCAGAACAAGCCATGCAGCCACACCTGAATTCAAAGGAGACAGGAAAAGTCAATCCTCTCATGTGTCCCAGAAGCCAAAACCAGAAATATTGGTGAATAACAAAAATAACTCCCATAACAGGCATTCATAAGTGTTTTTTGAATAAGAGGAAATACTTCAAACCCAGCTCTGTAACAGAGAGTACTACGGTATGTCAGGTATGGTGCTAGACAAGATTCACAATGGGGAATCAATCGAAGTCATTTTTACTGAGGTAATACAACTAGTAAGAGCAAGAGCCAGGACTGGATTCCACAAAGTGTACCCTATCCTTTATCTCTATGCCTGTTTATTCTGTTCCAGAGTTTCTGCTTCATCTTCCAGAAGCAAATAATACAGACTGCTTGTGGTTATTTTCCACAGGAGTGATGGATGGTCTCTGTAATGCTAGATAAAAGGGCTCTACATGATGGAGCAGCACGTACAGTCCAAGGCCTGATCAAAGACAATGTGCGGGCCAGACAGTGGAACAGCAAGAAAGCCCCGTGTTCTGTGAAACTGACTCACGTGGCTTTGAGTCTACATTTGGAGACCTCCCTGAGAACACTGGGCCCATGCATGCCACAATCTGGAGATAGCTGAGGCTGGGGTGGATCATGACACCAATATCCCATTGGGGCAAGTGTGCTGGCTCTCTCTCACTCTCTCTCCATCTTTCTCTCTCTTTCTTGTTCATGGAAGAAATAAATAAACTTATTTTTAAAAAAATAAAGATGTTTCCTGGAGGGCCCAGGAGCAGCTCATTCCCTATGTTCATAAGACAGAGGAGTGAGAGCTTTCCAGTATATTCTGCAGAACACGACACCTGGCTAAAACAAAGGCTACTCAGATATCAGAGAGTAGATGTCACTTGACTCAGTTACTCAAAGACACATGTCCACTCACTCAATTACTGGAGGGTGTGTGTCATTATCCAAGTACAGCAGACAAGTCCTGACACAGTCTTTGGGCTCACCTCACTTTTCCATATACACATCACACACACACATGCACAGACTCATAGACCCCTTAGACAGTTCATGCCCACATGCACTCATGCCATGAACATGCAAGCTGAGTCTGTTCCACACGCAGCATCGACTCACACAATATCTATGAACACTTAACCCATTCACACATGTAGTCAAATATGCATGCATGTGTTTTGTTGAGCCATATGAAGTTGCCTTATTGACAATTTCACTTGACTCAAACTAATGCACACACAGCTGTACAAAATCCTACACAATCACACATGCACATATACACAGTGCATATCCACAACATGCATGTACATACAGCATGTCGGTATGCACTGCCACAGGCACAACTTGCTGTTCATCCCCCACCTAATGCCTGACCCAGGCCACGGGCTCCAAGGCAGTGAGTTCAATCACTGTCGCTGCCAAGGCTGCTATTAAAGCTCAGCTCTAACCATCCAAGAAATCAGTCACAGGGGCTTGGCTTCGGTGGCCCCGACTTCACCTCAGCAGCTGTGCTCAGTGTCTGCCTCCACCCCTGCCCCATCCACTTAGCCTCGTCCTTAGCCCCAAACACCCCATTTCCCCACTGCCCTTGTCCTCCAGCATGGCCTGCTGCTCACCAGTTAAAAGGCTGCCTTGAAGTCCTGGAGCCTTGCTCTGTCTTACACATTCCAGCCCCATCCTAAAACTCTTGACAAAAAAGGAGCAGCCACCAGGGGCTGGGGTTTGGGAGGGCCATCATCTTGAGCGAGGAGGCTCCTGGCTCAGGGTGGCAAAGGTGTCTATGGGAATATTTATTTATTTGTGTCAGGCCCCATATTCAACACTAAAAATATGGTGATAAAAACAGATAAAGTCCCTCCTTATATGGTTCTCAGGTTGGGGTTGGGTATGGGAGAGGTGGAAGAGCTGAAAGAAAAGCACAAAGCAACATGAAATTCCAACTCTGAGAAGTGGGATACAGAGGAGGTACAGGGTTTGGTAACATGAGCCTCAGGCTCTTGGTCTATAAGCGGGTAATACTAGCACCGATTTCATAGATTAATGGTAGCATTAAATGAAGCAGTACGAGTAAAGTACTTAGAGTAGGGCTTGATACAAGGTAAATGCTATACCTTGTTTGCCCTTTTATTATAATTAGATTATTCCACCTGGAGGGAATTAACAAAGGAGAGAGATTAACAAAAGCTCCTACACTAAACCAGAAGCTGAGCTGAAATCTGCAAGTGAGTAGGAATGGAAGAGATGAGGGTAGTGAGAACATCACATGCAAAAGTCCTGTGGCAGGAGAAATCACAGACAGGAGAACACGCGGGCCATTCTGGCGACCAGCAGACGTTCACGTGGTTTCAGTACAGTGAGGAGGTGACTGTCCAGCATGAGGACAATTCTATGGCAGGGCTGCAGGTAGCAGGCTATGCAGGGCCTTGAGAGCCATGGTAAATTGTGGCTAATATGCAACATAGCTAAGTGCAAGAGAAGGCCATTGCAGAGTTACAAGCAAAGAGTACGATGGTCTCATTTGCATTTTGAAAGACCACACTTTGGCTGAAGTGGACAGAATAGATTAAAAAACAGTCTGAGACAGCTTTCCCTGGGACACCTGGGGGTACAGTCAAGTTGTGTGATGCTAGCAGTGGCCATTGGTAGAAAGTCATTGACACCTGCACGTCCACATTTATTGCAGCATTATTCATGACAGCTACATCACAGAATCAACCTAAGCATACAATAACTGATAAGTGGATTAGGAAATATGGCATATGTACAGAAAATACTACTTAACCAGAAAGAACAAAATCCTGTCATTTAACACAAAATGGACAAGCCTGGAAGATTTAAGGCTAAGCGAAGTAAGCCAGACTATGGAAGACAAATACCATACCCTGTGATTAGCATATACCAAATTTCTGCACTCTCTCATGGAAATTAAAGGACTCAAATGCATAGAAACAGAGACAGCAATGATAGATACCAGGGATTGGAAAGGGTTCATTAAAAAAAAAAAGTCTTTTTTTAATTTGTTAGAGGGCATGCGTGCTCTCCAGAGAAGAAAGTGAGAAAGCACTCCCTACTGGAGATGGCCATGCCACAATCTCTTCTCCATTTCTCCCTTCTTTCGGGACTTTGGGCACATGTGCACTCATGTCCAGCATGTTTTCAAGCCTCCGGGTCCGAGACTCAAAGTGCACAGTGAGCTATATGGGATCCATCTGCCTTTTTATTTTATTTTATTTTATTTTATAGAGAGATTTTTGCTATAGAGCATGTGCACTCGCTGGAAAGACAGAGACAGACAAACAGAAAGTGAGAGATCACCTCCCCAGGGGGCATGGCTACACCACAATCCGTTCTCCACTGCCCTCTCAGGATCCTGGGAATACACATACACTCACCCAGTGTGAGTTTTAACTCGCCAGGACCAGAACTCAAACCCTGGTCAACCACGTGGGAGTTCAGCAACATTACGCCATCTGCTGGTCTCAAAGGATCCACTGCCTTAACCTCCACTCCACTGGCTGGGATAGCAAGATGATTTTTATGAACATAGAATGAATAGAAATATGGAGAAGAAACTATGGGATATCACAACAGAGTAAAAAATAGAAGCAATTTAAAACATTAAAAAAAAAACTGGGAGAACTATTAACGATGTATAAAACCTAATATACTGTTCAATATTGAAAAAGATGAATATGTATATAACCTTGATTTTATTATTATACACTGCATATATGCCTTTTAAAAGCCATACTGTAGCCTATCAATTTTATGTAAGCCAGAAATCAAAATTTAAGAAAAATAATTTTTTTAATGTAAACAAAGAAAGAAATGTATTACTTAGACTGGGTGAAGGGCAGAAACATGACCAGACAGGCCCAGGAAAGGATTAACTCATTGGCAGGGGTTTCCTCCAGTGGATAGAGGAGCATAATCAGGGCTATGACTATAACCCCATGGCCTGTGATGGTCTAGAGTGGGAGCATGTGGATAAAGGTGACTTTAAGTCCAACAAAGTCGTAACTCCAACACGTGAGTATAATTGGAACATGATGCAGGTTGCAGGGAGAAATGAAAGTCCTGGGAGTATCTCCTGAGGAAAGAGCTGCTGATAAGAACAGAGCTGATAAAACCAAATGGGTGTCAGGTCACCAGCTTAACTTAGCATAAGGAAACTAAGGCAGAACCCCAAGTCATCCAGTGTTCCCCTCAGGAAGACAGTGTCCTTCACGTCATGTGCATGCTCTGATTGGTTGGGAGAGGCCACTCAAAATTCTGTTTTGAGAAGGATTCTGGAGCCAAGTTTAGGCTTAATATGAGTGCTGTGATTTATTAAAATGCCTATCATGGGCATAGATGGTAGGATTTTCCACCTCTATGAGCATATTCATCCAAACTCTTATGGTTGCAAGTGATAACCCACTTCTGAAAAGTTAAACAAGGAAAAGAAATAAAGAATATATTGGCTCATATTACTGGGGAGTCTACGGTGCAAAACCTGTCTGAGACAGAATTCAAGTGATACTGTTCTCAGAATGTCACCCCCTCTCAGATGCTGTTCTCAGAATTTTTTTTAATGACCCCTCCCCAGCCCTTCTCTCTGTATTTTCTCAACTTTCCTTTCTGCTTCTTTTTTTAAAATTTTTTTAATTTTATTTATTCATTTATTTATTTTTTTAATTTGACCAGAGAGAGAGAGAGAGAAAGTGAGAAAGCAAACCACCAGGTCCAGGACTTGAACCGTGGTCAGCCATGTGGGAGTGTCCAGCGCCTTAACCACCATGCCACCTGCTTGGTCCCATCCTTTCTGCTTCTTAATTGTGTCCTCAGGTAGGTTGCTCCCTTCTAGGGTGACCAAAATGGCCTATGGCAGCATCAGTCCTATTCTGTTCTTAATGTTCCTATTCCAAAGGAGTTTGTATCATGTTTCACGTTATGGCCAGTAAAAGTCCCAGCAAAGACTCTGATTGGTCTGGCCTGGCTCATATGGCCGCGCTTCTAGATAAAAATGAGTGTCAACTTCTCAAAAGCCATATGAGCTGACCAAAACATTTATAGACAAAGAGGTAGCTCTCAAAATAATGGAGGCTGGACAGACAAAATGAAAATATCCGTCCATTCATGGTTTCTGTGGTAGTGAGACTCAGTCCAGGCTCACTCACTGAATGTGCTACATATTCCATGTTCCTCCCCTCCAGAAGTAGCTCGGCCAGTGGAAATTTTGCAAGTCTCAGATGAGTGTTGACAATGACCCACACCACAGCTGCAGGGACACCATTGTCAAAGGGGGAAACAGAGCTTAGAAACTGGTAGATGGAGCCTCTTCAAGGGTCAAAACAGAGAATCCTAGCTTGTCACCAAACCATGGGGACCAGAAACAGATATGGCAAGTCCATTTTAGAATGGATGAAAGCAGGGGTAAGAAAGTGGAGATTGGAGTTTGTAGGAGTAAACACATGAATAGCCTGGGTGAACTCCTGGGAGAGGGTTGCTCTCCTGGCTGGCCGTTACCTCTGTCCTTCCTCCTGGTTGAGGCAAACTTTATTCCTGGAATTCCAGCCATTGTGGCTTCTCTGAGACATATCCCATCAGTCTACCTGTCTCCAGAATCTTCAGCCTCTTCCACAGCACTGGCTTCTTCCTCACAATACATAAAACTGACTTAAGTCTCTTTATTCTCAGGAAATTTTAAATTGCCTTCCCCTGACTGTGCATTTTCTGGATCATCAGTACCATTTCCTCAGGTACACAAGGCGTGTTCTACAGCAGCACTGTTCAAAGCATGAGCCCCAGACCAGTGCCGTCCACAACTGGCTACTGATCTAACAGCTAAGAACAGAAATTGAAAGCAAACATTTAAAAAGCTTATAACAATTCGACAAAGAATTATATACCTGTTAAGCCCAGTAAGAAAAAAGGAGGCCTGTATTTTTCATTTCTTTTTATTCCACTTTTCCAGTCAATCATTTTTTGTTGTTGGTCTTTTGTGAAAGAGAGAAAGGAAGAGAGACAGAGATGGGCATTTTGACAGGGTCTTGCCATGTCAAAATTCTCTTGCCTCAGATTCCTAATTAGCTAGACTCACAGACACATGTCACCACACCTGCTATGGAACTTGAGCCTCCCAGGTGGCTTCCAGCCTCCCAAGTGATGGTGCTACCTTGTACCACCATGGCTGAGCCACCTGTAATTTGCTTGTTTTAACTTCTATTTTATAACTTTGCTATAAGGCATGTACACTGACTAAGAGAGACAGAGAGAAAGTGAAAGCAAGAAAGCACTCCCAGGGGGAGATGATCACACCGCAACCCCTTCTCCTCTGTTCTTCTCTTAGGATATTGGATACATATGCACACACACCTGACATGCTTTTCAAGCCACTGGGTCTGGGACTTGAATCACACAGTCAGCCATGTGAGATCCAGCCTCCTTCAGCACTATATCTCCTGGCTGACACACCAGTAATTTGTTATTGTATTTTATAAAAGTATCAGTCTGTAACAGATTTAAAATTAAAATTAAACACATACACTGATCCTCCTACATAGATGGTTTGGAAAACACTCTTCGGTACAATTCTTATTCTATGACATGTTCAATGTAATAATAAAATTAGAGTGGGTTACTTAAGAGTAACTAAGGGATGGGGACCAGCAGTTGGCATAATGGCTATGTCGCTGGACTCCCATATAGTCGACCACAGTTTGAGTCCCAGACCTGGTGGCTTAAACTCACACCAGGTGCATGTGCATGTGTGCCCAAGATTCTGAGAGGAGAATAAAGGAGAAGGGATTGCAGCATGGCCATCCCCCCTGGGGTGTGATTTCTCGCTTTCTCTCTCTCTCTCTCTCTCTCTCTCTCTCT
>NW_006159579.1:6669840-6713906 GCF_000334495.1 Tupaia belangeri chinensis | reverse complement strand
CACGTGCCCTATAGCAAAAACCTCTCAAAAAAAAAAAAAAAGAGTAAGTATGGGAACAGAGGTTGACACACACAAAAACTTTTTAAAATTCCATAATCCAAAAAAGTCAGTGTATTCCTCTCTGAGGTTGATTCATTCAAGTTATTCCCTGTAGCCTTGTTTTGAGACCTTAAAGTCTCAAAGAAAGAATTATGCTAGGTCTCAAAACCAACATTCACTAGTTTATTTTCTCAGCATCGTTTTTGGCATTCTGTAGGTATTTAATAAATATTGGTTTGAATAATATCAATATCAATATAAAGCCACTATCCAGATTGGCTTCCGTTTCAGTTATCTGTTTCTGTACAACAAACTACCTCAAAACTTAGTAGCTCAAAATAACAATTTACCATTATCTCATGTTTCCATGGGTTGATGAGACTCAGTTGTGTGGTTCTCACTTGGCAGTTGCAGTTACACAGTAGCTGAAACAGAGTCAGCTGAAGGCTCAGCTGATCTGAACACCCAAAGTGACTTTTTCACTCACTTGTTTGACATTTCAATTGGATGTTAGAATGTAGGGGGGCTGTTGGGCATCTGTCCTCTCCCTGTAGCTAGCTTGAGCTTCTTCACAGCATGGCAGTTTCAGGATAATTGAACTTCTTCGCTATTAGTTGGCTTCCTCCAATGCAAGGGTTCCATAAAAAGGAAGTAGAACAAACCAGTTCTCTTAAAGGCTGGCTATACCCAGGACTAATATAGTGTCAGTTCTTGCACATTCTTTTTGTTGAAGCAATTAGACGACCAGTCATTCTTATCTCTCAGTAGGAAAGTAACAAAAATTCGCAACTATAATTATTGTCTCTCTGGCATATTGCAAACCATATGTGGCAGAGGTCAATGAAAATAATACTGATTTTTTAAGAGAATTTTGTTTTGTTTTGTTTTGCTATAAGGCACATGCACTCTCCAGAGAAACAGAGGGAGACAGAGAGACGGAAAGCAAGTAATCACACCCCAGGGGCAATGGCCACACCACAATCTCTTCTCCATTCTTCTCTCAGGATCTTGGTCATGCACACCCATACCTCCAGCGTAAGTTTAAGCCACCGGGTCTGGGACTTGAACCACAATCGACTATATGGAAGTCCAGTGACATAACCATTACAACATCTGCTGGTCCCAATCTTGATATTTTTAATAATAAGTCATTCTCATCATCATCACTTACTGTGTTCCTGGCTTGCTGTACTCAGCACTTTATAACTATTATCCTGTTTAATCCTCACAATAATTATTCTCATTGTGTAGAAAATGAAACTGAAGTTCAGAGAGGTTAAATGACTTACTCAAGGTTACACAGAAAGTGAGTGACAGGAATAGGACATAAACCCAAGACTAAATGACCACAGAGCTCTCGGTCTTGACCACTGACTTAGCCACTGACCCAGCACCTCTGATTCACCTCATTCCAAATACTGTTTGGTTCACCCTTCATTTGTCCCCAGAAGACTCACCTGGCCTGCCAAGCATTCCATCATGAAGCAAATCTGCTTGAAGCTGTTTTTTTTCTTTCTTTCCTTAAAAATAATGCCCTGTCCATCAGCAATGAGTTGGGAATGACCCAGTAGCTTAAGAACTGCAAGTCATATTTCTGCAGGGAGCCCAAGAGGGGCTGCCAAAGTACCTCTCAGCCATGGCCAGGGTGAGCAGGTAATTAGATTGAATCCACTCTTTGGCTCAGTTTCCTGCCCAAGCAGATCAGCCGTTGAGCAATCCATTCTCCAGGCACTAATACATCACCTGGGAGCACCAGGCCATGATGGACGAGCGGGGCCATCAGCAGGGACCACGATGGATGGGTGTCATTCATCACTGTGGGGAGCCAGTGGAGTCATGAGTTATTCAGGCTGTGGCACCTTGTACCCCCACTGGGGGCAGAGCCAGGACAGCTGGGGGAGGGTGGTGCAGAGCTACGAGGACTTCTCTGGGAGCTGTGCCAGCGACCACGGGAACATTCTGTCTCCAAAGGAGCGAGATGTTTAATGGGATTTGTTGCCAGGACAAGGAGCTTATAAGGGAAGGAGAATGTAATAGATAAGATCCCAGGCATTGGAAGTCAGCTTGCCTGATTCGTGTCTTTGTTCTGCCCTTCCCTTGTACATGCTCGAGCAAGGCATTTGCTTCTCAGGAGCTCAGTTTCCACGTCTCATTTCAGCCATGCTTTGGTATTTCTCAGTACCTCACAGTTAAGCAAGGCCAAGCGATGTGCTCTGGTTAGTGAAATATATGTGCAAGCAACAAGTGTCACATCTGACTGAGGCTATAAAAGGCTCCCGGAGGTTCTCCAGCTTCTCTCTTCCCCTGCCGTGACAACCAAGAGATGTCATGTGAAGATATTAGAGCAGGAGAATCAAAATAGCCTGGAAGGTGGATGCCCTGGAGGGGCACACCACCCCAGAACTGATGTTGAGTCAGCAAAAGATAAAGCTTTGTTAGACTAAGCCATTGAGGTTGAAGGTTAGTTGTTACTGCAGCATAACCCAGCCTACCCTGACAAATATTCTATATCAGGGGTCAGCAAGAGCCAGACAGTAAATATTCTAGGTTTTATGGGCCAGATGCTCTGTCTCACATTGTTCTTTATTTTATTTACAACTCCTTGAAAAAATTTAAAAGCATAGTTAGTCTCATAGATTTGGCCTATGGGCTATAGTTTGCCCTTAAATCATAAGATTATTGTGAAAATTTAATGAGGTGATGAACATAAGTATTTCTTAAGTACTAGCTGCTACTATTTTTAGCAGTAGTAATAATTGTCTAGCAAATATTTATGCCAGGCACTATTCTAGATATTGGTGATTTTACAGTGAACAAAACATTAAGGAGCCTTCCTTTGGGGGGAGGAGGTATTGCTGCCATTGTTAGGGTAACAGCAATGGCAGTGAAGATAGTAATGAGAGATGGAGTGCTGTTAAAATTTAATATGTGAGACCAACAGATGACGTAACGGTTATGTTTCTGGACTCTCACGTAGTTGACCATGCCAGGTACATGTGCATGCATGCCCAAAATTCCAAAAGAAAAATGGAGGAGAAGGGATTGTGGCATGGCCATCCTCCCTAGGAAGTAATTTCTCACTTTCTGTCTCTGTCTCTCTCACTATCTCTGTCTCTATCTATCTATCTATCATCTATCTATCTCTCTATCTATCTATCTATCATCTATCATCTATCTATCTCTCTATCTATCTATCTATCATCTATCATCTATCTATCTCTCTATCTATCTATCTATCTATCTATCTCTCACTCCAGTGAATGTAAGCACCCTATAGCAACAACGTCTCTCTTTATAAAAAAAAAAAAAAAGTTTAATATGATCCACAGGGCTTAGAGCCTTGTTTATGTTATGATTGTTATTTCAGGCTGGGGCCTGACAAAAGCATCCTCTTGCCCATATTCTCTGACCAAGGAAAAAAATCATCTGGCCAACCCAAGTAGCCTATGTACCACTGATACCTGGTTAGGTAAAGTACCCACATTTAGTAAAGGCCATTTAGGCCGTTATTATCCCAACTAGAACAACCACATCAGGCTCCTCGTTCATCTCCCTGCTTTTCCTCTTGCTCCTCCCTAATCTGTCCTAGTCTTATAGCCACAAGGATCTTTGTAAAATGGAAATAAAACTATGTTAGTTCCCAAAAATGTTTCTCATTGCTCTTAACAGAAATCCTAATGGCAACTCATCACATGAAAAGGTTTTTATAATCTGAACCTCACCTATCCTACCCACTCCCCCATCTCACACTACTCCACTCCCACACACTGGTCTCTTCTTGGTTTCTGCACTACCTCCTCACCTTGGTGCTTCTGCCAGAGCCTGGAATGACCTTTACCCGTTCTCTAAGGCTAGTTTCTTAGAGGACTTGAAGAGAACTTCCATGTATCCCCCATTTAAATTATTTTTTACCCCACCTTAAATCTCATCGCTATGCTTATTTTCTTCTCAGCACTTCCAAGAAGCAAAATATTCTTTTAATTTATTTGTTTAATTGTGTGTTTGTCATACCTGCCAGATTATGAGCTCCATGTAGACAAGATCTGTGTCTGTCTAAATCCCCAGTGTCTAGAATGCCCAGCACAGTGCCTGACACACAGTGGAAGCTCAACCAGGATTTTCCAAATGCATGCTCTATAGCCATGAAACATCCTAGCAGGGTCTGCAAGCTGCCCATGCCCATGCTGGTATAGCCCCATCCCACCAGGGTCACTGTCCACCTAATGATGTCTCACCACACACAGCTTCACTGGGTCACTGTCACTTGGCTACAGCTCTCTCCCTGCACTGACTGCTGAGAAAGCACCATAGTTAAGAAAGTATCCACTACGCCTTTGTGTTGTCAAGGCCTAGAACAGTGCTCTGCACCTGGCAGGTGCACAGGAAGGGTTTGATGATGATGCAAAAATTCTCCTTTGAAACAATATCACAGACAAGGTAAGACAAATCAACAGAATTGTATTGATGTCATCGCAAAGTCACATGAAGGATCTTTGAGAAATCAACGAGAATGTTAGAAAGGACAGAGGACAAATAACGTATTGATTTTCCAAGAGAAGGAAACAGTCAGATTTAATCCCAAGAAAAATTCTATTCTTATTAACTGGTCAGTTGGCAACTAATTTTAAAAGAAAGAGGCAATTATGAAGATCTAATGGCCATCCCTAGAGAATGTCAGCTGAAATTATTCTCATTTCTTTTTTGATGCAGTGCCTGTCTTGAGACTGATAATATCTGTATTTTAGACAAGTATTCATTCAACAAATATTTGTCGAGGGTCACCATATGCAGCCTACGCAGGCTCTGTGCTTGCATTGCAGATGTAGCATGCGTAAGACCCATGTCCTTGGGTAGTTGCATGAGGTGCAAGGCACAGATAGCACACGACTAGGTAGGTAACAGAGACAGTTTGACCCACGGTGATAAGTGTTATGGAGAGCACTGAGGCAAGGTAGGAGGTAGCCTGATGAATAGGGAGGTGAGTGGCTTGAGCTGTGAGTACATAAGGTATGTCACTGAGGTCTACCTTAGTGCAGGGACTCTAGAGTTGAGCAAGATAAGAGAACATGCCCTTAAATGACAACACAAAAGCAAAACATGTTGAACGTAAATAACTTTAAAGAAATCTAAGTAATAAAAACCTGTAATCTACCACCTGGAAACAAAAGGTTTCTTGACAACATTAATGAAGTAAATAAGTGATTGGGAGAAGTAGCAAGGACAGCTTTTAAATCAAAGACCTGAGACCAATACACAACCTCTACAACTCTTCTCCTAGGTATACACTCAACAGGAAAATTCACTAGATTTCATAAAAGGACATGTTCAGGAGTGTTCACAGAAGCACTGTTCACAATTGCCAACATGCTCATCAATAGGAGAACAAATAAATAAAAAACAGTGTTTTCACATCACGGGACACCAGACAACAAAGAACAAGTGACATGCAACTTCATGAGACGATAGGTATAAATCTCAAAAGCATAATGTAAAGTGAAAGAAGCCAGAAACAAGAGTATATTTTGTATGATTCTATTTTTATAGAGTTAAAAAATAAGCAAACCAATCTCTGCTGTTAAAAGTCAAGCTAGTGGGGGGCTTATTGTGGGTTAGCAACTAGAAGGGGAAACAATGGGGACTCCTAGGGCCTGGCTGAAGCTGTTTCTTTCTTTTTTTTGGGGGGGGGAGTATTCTTGTTTTGTTTTGTTTTTGTTTTGTTTTGTTTTGTTTTTCCTACAGGGCCAAGTGTGTGCTCTCCAGAAAGATAGAGAGATAGACAGAAAACAAGAACTCACCCCCCGGGGGGATGGCCATGCCACAATCCCTTCTCCTCCATTCTGCTCTTGGGATCTTGGACATGCACGCACACACGCTTCGTGTGCATTTAAGCCACTGGGTCTGCGACTCGAACCACAGTCATCTACATGAAAGTCTAGCCACATAGCCATTATGCCAACTTCTGGTCCCAGAAGCTGTTTCTTGATCTGATGCTGGCTACACGGAATTGTTCAGTTTGAAAAAACTCATCAAGCTACCCACATATAATCTGTATGCTTTTCTATTTGTATCCTGCACTTCAAAAAACCACCCATTATAAAAGGTAGTTTAATGTAGACAAAAAATTAAAATAAAATAGCATGTCTGAGTTTAAAAAGAGAGATAGAGAAGACCTGGGTTGTTGTAAAAAGAGAGGGAGAGAGAAGACCACCATTTTTCCAGCAGTGACTGGAAAAATCTCATAGCCCCAGTTTCCTTGTCTCTGAAAGGAAGGCCCTGAATAAAACCTACTAAATTTCTCTATAGATATATAGTGAGGGTCTAATGAAAAGTACACATAAAAGTTCATTAGAAAATAACTCCCAAAACAGTAATGTTAATTTTGCTGATAAAATCTCACCTAGGGAGAACTCAAGAATGAGAGATCTGGGACCAGCAGTTAGCGTAATGGCTATGTCGTTGGACTCCCACTGCGGTTCGCGTCCTGGACCCAGTGGCTTAAAACTCACACCAGGCGCGTGTGCGTGTGTGCCCAAGATCCCAAGAGGAGAATGGAGGAGAAGGGATTGTGGCATGGCCATCCCCCCTAAGGGGTGATTTCTCGCTTTCTATCTCTCTGTCTCTGTCTGTCTGGAGAGCGCACACGCCCTATAGCAAAAACCTGCAGGTGGCTGCAGGCTGTCCTTGACGGGTTCTCATTTAACTTTATGGACCTAGAGCCATTTTTTTCCAAAGATTAAGAAATAACCAATTTGGCAGAATTGTATGACCTCAATGAACTGGAAGATTGAGATAAACCAACAGAGGATAATTCTCATGTCATATATTGTGGTTCAAAGCATAGCCTCCAACTCTGGGGAAAAGAACTTGGAATCCTATGGACTCTCTTATAAAATATAGGATAGTTTGACTCCCTTCCCCAAAGCCTCATGATCCTTCAACAAAGATGGGCTGCAATGAGCCCCAGGGCAAACTGGGAAGAGGATGGACTCTGTCATTGATCTCTGGTTCCAGACCCAAGGAAGTCAAGCAAGTCAGAAGGTCCACAGCTCAGGGCCAATAGGGGGCCAAGCAGGAGACAATAAAAGAACCAGTCACAGGTCAGTCACCTATTTCTACCACCACACATCACATGCTGCCATTTTCACTCAGGACCATGTTGTTAGGGAAAGGTGAGGTCTCCCTCCTGCCTTCAGCAACACACCTGCTAGAGTTTATAAGAAAACCGGGTACTGACAGAGTCATAATCAGGAAACTCAGCAGGGACAGATGGGGAGGAAGTGGAAGCTGGTAGGGGCAGGCTGAAGCTGGCTGCCTGGCTGTGGACCTCATCCTGAGATGGGAAGGTCAAAAGTCCAGTTTTCGAGGTCCACGGAGGTATCGCAAACTCAGCTTCATCAAGCTACATCAGTATCCAGATGTGTCAGCCCAGAGCAGGACATCCAACAGTGGCTGGGGACAGAGGGATGGACTTTAATGGGATGGGCAAATGTCAAAGGAGAACTAGCCATCAAGAAAAATGGGGCCAGAGCAGGACTTTGGCAGCCAAGAGAAATGGGGTCAGAGCAGGACTTTGGCCCATCCACTTCCCTGAGACACCATTGGAATTGGTGGCCCTAGTGACTGATGGTTTTCAAGTAGTTCCATGTGGCTAGAGCCAGAAGAATCATGCTGACAGCGAGTATCTGCGGAAACCTCCAACATGGCAGACGATAGGCCATCCTAGGCAAGGTTCCCAGCCAGCCCTACTCACTTGAAGCCAAGGCCTCAGTGAGATCCTCCAGGTATGGCAAGGCTTCAGAAATGGTAACACAGCCCATCTCAGCCAGAACCCGGTCCACATCCACCTCCTCCAAACTGTCACTAGGGCTGTGCCCACTCCCCTCCCCTGGTTATCAAAACCTCCAGGAAAGTGGTCATTGTGGTGGAATGCTGAGCTGCAGCTCTTTGCTAAAGGGAGAAATCCTACAGCAAGAGGCTTCCGAAGGTCATTTCTGGAGATGTGGATCACACAGTGCTTTCCACTAAGTCACAGAGCAGTCCTCCTCTGGCCCCCAGCATCCACCTCCCACCCAATCTGGATGCCCCAGCACTACAGCAGTCACCTTTGCACATTAGCCAGACAGAACTCTTCACTGTCTGTTCTTTAAAATCTACTCCTTTTTTTTTCTCCCCAACTCTAGGGCATTTCCAAAACTCTCACTTCACCTCAGTTGCTTTTGATCATGTTTTCACAGTTGTCCATTCCAGGCCCACAATTTCCCCTGGACATCAGGATTTGGGTTCGAGGTTCCTCTGTGTGGCGGTGGAGGTTGCTGTTGTGTAACTTTTATGCAGGTTAAGATTTAAAAATCATAACAAAGGTTGGCTTCTGCAGTTGCGCACGCTGAGGCCCCACAATGCTTGCTGTCGTAGAGCGGCTGATTACCCAACTCCATTTATCAAAGTGTCACTTCTCTGACAGGCCCTAATAAATATCCTGCCAGAGACCCCGCACCTGGCAGCCGTGCCACTCGGCAACACGCCGCTAACCTAATTTGCTAATTGCTGCTTTCCCCATTAATTTTAGTCCTGTCTTGTTTGGTGTTGACATGGAGGAAAAAGAAATAGGGTGGAAAAAACAGACAAGAAAGAAAATATCTCGGGGACCCCCAGCATACACCCCATCCTCCCGCCCCTTCATACAACCACTCACTTGCTCTCACACCTAAATACCAAATTCCTTCCCCTCTCCTTTTCTCATCATGGCTAGGGAAGATTAAACATTTAAAGGTGCAGAGGCCATATTTTCCATACCGAAAATCAGAACACATGCCTGAGAATGATATATAATATTTGAAAATGGGGTCGTTCTGGAATTATAAGGAGCCTATGGTTAACTGTACCTAAAGAACTTCATCATTCTAACCAGTATCACCAGCTTTTGGTTAGGGCAGAGATCATGTAGGGCACCAAGGGGTTTACAAGATCATCCATCCATCCTCTTCTATTGCTACATCCCAGAGCCCTCGAGCCCCCTGCCCCTGGTTCTTCATATCAGCATTTCCTGCATCACAGGTGAACTCTGCCTCCCATCTGGTCTCACTCTAAGGAATGATGTCCATGAGAGAACCACAGGGTAGTCCTTCCCAACCAGGACCAACTCACCTGGTTCTTACCTCCTGCTAAAAGACCCCAGTGATGGAGAGCACATTGTGAATAGTTTGGTTATGAATCATTATAGTTAAGCCAAACAGGTTCAAAGGCCTGTTGTAGAAGCAAAGGCAGGACTGGGAAGGACTTCCATCAAAAGCAAAAAGGAAGGAAGACACAATCTCTTCTCTGAGATGAACAAAATTCCCTCTTAAAAAAGCAGATCGCTGTCTTTCCTACCAGGGATTTAAAGATGACCTCTTTCCTTATCTTAGTATAAAGAAGCCTTGGGCATTTGGCTCACCCTAGACAGAGTGGCTATGTCCATAGATCCTATTTATCCCTCTTACTTCCTTACTGTAAATTTTATTATAGGCCAAACAACATCAAAACAGCAATTTTTTATTTTTAAGTTGACAAAGATCGTGCGTGTGTGTTATAGAAGAATGTACACCTTCATAAAGAACCAAAAATCAAACAAAATTCCTCAAAGTCCCATAGTTCAGAGACAAGCACCTATCCACATATAGACATTTTATTATTTATGCACATCAATAGAAGTACATGTTATTTTGCATATAGATCATGCTATTACACCTGTCTTATTTTATTCAATCATGTATCAAGGCACTCTTTCTGTGCTGCTAAGTATATGTTTCCATCATCTTTCTTACTTATTTTACCAGCACTGAGTTATTCACGTACTGGTGGACACTTAAGAAATTCCCTATTTTTTTTTAGAGGTTTTTGCTATAGGGCATGTGTGCTCCCCAGAAAGGCAGAGACAGAGAGATAGAAAGTGAGAAATCACCCCCCAGTGGGGATGGCCACACCACAATCCCTTCTCCTCCATTCTCCTCTCGGGATCTTGGGCACGCATGCACACGCACCTGGCGTGAGTTTAAGCCACCAGGTCCAGGACTCAAACCGCGGTTGACTACATGGGAGTCCAAAGACATAGCCATTAAACCAACTGCTGGTCCCAAAAATTCCCTATGTTGTCCCACAATGCTGTGATGAGTAACCTTATATCTACATCTTTGGGCATTTGTCCCGTTATTACCCTAGGATAAATGGCTAGAGGTAGAAGCACAAGTTTAATTAGTGTGTACATTTAAAATTAGATAAAGGTTCCCATGTCATGCCTCCAGAAAAGGTATACAAATTTACATTGAACCACACACATAGTGCATGAGACTTGACTTCTCAACAACCTCAAATTTATCTCTTCTTTTTCATTTTTAAACATTGCCACTCTTCTGGGTAACAAAGATCTGGTTTTATTTTCATTTCTTGTATTATTTGTGAAGTTCAATATGCTTTTATGTTGGTAGGACTTTCAAATTTATTTTGTAAATTACCTGTCTAGGTTTCTAGCCTTAGTCTTTGCATAATTTTCTACTAGACTATTTGTCTCTTTCTTATTAATTTACAGGAGCTTTTTATATATTAGGAACACTGTTCCTTCACCATGCATAAATTTTTATGTGCTTTCCCCACCATGCCCAGTTCATTATTTCAACTTTCTCTATAGTGTGTATTATATAATAGTGAAAAACATCAAGAACATTTGCCTATAATAAAATTTCTCTCTCCCTGGGTGAGTTAGACAACCCTAAAATCTATCTTTCTTTTTTAAAAAAATTTCCAGAGAGTGCTTGCCAGAGGAAGAGAGACAGAAGGAGAGAGAAAGCACCCTCCATGGGTCGTAATCACCCACAATGACGTCTCCTCTATTTCTCCCTCCATCTGGGATTTGGGGCATGCATGCACACACACCCAGTATACTTTTCAAGCTGCTGAGTCCAGCACTTAAACCACACAGTCAGCCACGTGGGATTCAGTAGCCTTAACCACTAGGTCACAGGCTGGACCCTGTCATGTCCCTGTTTCTTTTTTTTTTTTTTTAAGAGGTTTTTGCTATAGGACATGTGCACTAGCCAGAAAGACAGAGAGAGACAGAGAGATAGAAAGCGAGAAATCACCCCCCAGGGAGGATGGTCACACCGCAATCCCTTCCCCTCCATTCTCCTCTTGAGATCTTGGGCATGCACGCACACATGCCCGGCATGAGTTTAAGCCATCGGGTCCAGGACTCAAACCGCGGTTGGCTACATGGGAGTTTAGTGACATAGCCATTACACTAACTGCTGGTCCCCATGGCCCTGTTTGTGGTCTCATGCTCTCACATCCCCCAAGTAGGTTGCAAGTTTCCTGGAGAACTGACTTCCAGGGAGGAGCTGTTAATCAATGGCAGAAATTGTGCTCAGAAGCAAGGCTATGTGGTGAGTGCATGACCCAACCTCTGGGGTTTTCACCTCAGCAGAATAATCTCTCTGAAATGCCTATTGCCTAGCCCCAGCCTAAATAGAGCACCCACTTCTTCACCCCAGATCACAACACAGATCGTGTATTCTCACCGAGAAAGAAGCTGGGTTTGAGAGAGGGGAATGGCACAAGGGAGAGGGATCTAGGGAGAGGCTGCAGCATTTGAATAATAGCACATCCTTCATCCTGGGCTCCACAGCCCAGTTATCACTGACAGCGGAGGCTGGCATTTAGGGGATCACATATACAGGAGGCAGAAGATGCCTGGGTCATAGATCCTTGGATCAAATGCCAGTTATGAGGGTATATGACAGACATCTGGACACTCCTGCATCCACTGAGCCTGTAAGGGGAAAAAATGCAGTTACAAGTAGGTCCACTTGATTACAGCAATCAATGAAAGCCCCCTATGGTCTCCAGTAATGTTAAGCAGGCAGGCATTTAGAAGGCTTCTCCTTTTCCTTTGAGCACAGTCTAGAACAGGGGTTGGCAAACTTTTTCTTAAAAGACCAGAGAGGAAGTAACTTTGGCTTTGAGAGCTGTAAGATCAATCGTGGTGTTTACTCAGCTCTGCTGTTGGAAAGCAGTGACAGTTAGAAAACGGGTGGGCATGGCTGCAGTCCAGTAAAGCTCTTTGGTCTGCCAACCCCAGGCCAGAATGCCGAAGTGGAAGAGAGGCTCAGACTCATATCAAGGAACACAGTGGCCTCAGCTACCAAAAGGCCTAACTCACGAGCCCCCCTCTGGGAACCACACAGTAAGATCCCTCCCTCCCACACTCAACATCACACCAAAGGGGAGACCTGCTGGAGGCTGAGGCCAAAGCTACTGTGTGTGGTTGCCCAGGCTGTGTACTGCACAAATTCAAGAAGTGCTGTTTACATGGACCGTGATAGGAACAGTGCCCACCTCAAATTGGGCAATGTCAGTCCGGCCTAAGGATCACCAAGAATCCCTGTGTTTGTGAAGAAGATTCACCAGTCACTGGGTGACCACACGGACCCGGGCTGCCAATTCACTGGTTTATATATCTGATAGGGGCTGTGGGCCACTGCTTTTTCACAAACGCAGTGGGGTTTTCACATCGTGTAGACAGTTGGCAGGGAGGAGGGACAGGACTAGTGTCCTGGAGAGAGAGGATCAGAGACTGTGGAATGCTATGGAGACTGAGAGAATGTTATTTGCGTTGAAGCCTAAAAAGCATGTAATTTGAGGGCAGGGTGCTACCTGGCCCCAGCGCACCACCCTTGTGAGCCTCTAGCTCTCTGCTCCTGATTTATCGAAAATCCCGGAGTCAAGGAGGAGTTGGGGGATGGGGCAGTGCCTGGAAGTATCAGCCCCTTACTCCACCTAAAAAGCACAGTGGCCAGCCCTGGGGAAGAAGCAGAATCAACCTCAGCCTCCCAGGTACAGGGTCCAGCCCTTCAGAGCCACTAGGAAACCATCCCAGGCCCCACTCCACCCAAAAAGGCCCCAGAAGTGGCCACAGTTGGCCCCACCTCCCTCCTAAGATAAGCCTGCTTCCCAGATCTCCGCTGCCATTAAGCTCCGCTGAGCTTCTTTCCAATAGCTACAGATGAACAAAATATTGCCCTGTTCCCAGTTACGTTAAAAGGGCCTAGTAAAGAATAATGGCAAAGATGCTCGGAGCCAAAAGCTGCTCTTGATGGCCCTTTAAGCGAGATTTACAGCCGGCATTTAGCAGTGTCCCTGGAACGCTAGCTGGCACCGATCGGTGGGAAGTATGTGCGTGGCGCCTCCCCGGACCAGCAAGCAGGGCCATCCTTCACTCTGGGCAGCTCTGCCTGCCCTCCGCGCTGTGCTAGCTCCCCCATGGGCCCTGCCCAAGTCCATTAGGCCCCTGCCTGGGCTGCCCACTAATAATCCTGGCTGTCAAGTGCCTCAGGAGGAAGCAAGTAGAGGGACTAGGAAGGCCATGGGACATGCTGTGATTTGAGAAACTGAGGCAGGAATGGGCGTGGAAGCATAGAAAACAGTGAGTGAGTGAGACCACAGAGGGCCCTGTTAATGTGTCATTCAACATGTATTTATTGAGGTCCTATACGTGCCGGGCAAATAGGTTCGAAAAGTATACAAAACAAGCATGTTTGTTCTCTGCCCTAATGAAACATTATCTAGAGGGGAAGAGAAAAATTTAACTATTGATAACAATAAAATACAATAGCTGTTTTCATAAAGGAAGCCCAAAGGGGGAACAAATAAGACCTGGCGTGGGCCATCCTTGAGGATGTAAGATTTTCCTGAGACATCGACCCACACTGGCCAGCACAGTGACCTCAGCCATGTATGGCGATTAGGCATTTGCAATGTGACTCATGGAAGTTGAAATGAGCTGCAAGTGTAATATATACACCCAGTTTTAAAGCCTTAGTATAAAAAAAGTAAGATATCTTACTAATACATGCTTAAAATGATAAGAGCTTGGCTACATCGGATGACATAAAGTGTGTTATCAAATTAACTTCACCTGTTTCTTTTTACTTTTTTAATGACTACTAGAAAACTTTTTGTGTTTTTGGGGGTTTTCTTACATTAAAGTTTTTTTTTTCCTCTCTTTTAATTTTTAAAAAAAGTTTTATATCCAATCACTGAATCATTAAAGTATATAAAATGAATTCTCCCATCATGAATACACTGTATATTGGTTCAGTCCAAGATATTAACATACATATTATCATCAACAGATAATTGGCCTTTTTGGGCCATCCTTCACTCTGGGCAGCTCTGCCTGCCCTCCGCGCTGTGCTAGCTCCCCCATGGGCCCTGCCCAAGTCCATTAGGCCCCTGCCTGGGCTGCCCACTAATAATCCTGGCTGTCAAGTGCCTCAGGAGGAAGCAAGCAGAGGGACTAGGAAGGCCATGGGACATGCTGTGATTTGAGAAACTGAGGCAGGAATGGGCGTGGAAGCATAGAAAACAGTGAGTGAGTGAGACCACAGAGGGCCCTGTTAATGTGTCATTCAACATGTATTTATTGAGGTCCTATACGTGCCGGGCAAATAGGTTCGAAAAGTATACAAAACAAGCATGTTTGTTCTCTGCCCTAATGAAACATTATCTAGAGGGGAAGAGAAAAATTTAACTATTGATAACAATAAAATACAATAGCTGTTTTCATAAAGGAAGCCCAAAGGGGGAACAAATAAGACCTGGCGTGGGCCATCCTTGAGGATGTAAGATTTTCCTGAGACATCGACCCACACTGGCCAGCACAGTGACCTCAGCCATGTATGGCGATTAGGCATTTGCAATGTGACTCATGGAAGTTGAAATGAGCTGCAAGTGTAATATATACACCCAGTTTTAAAGCCTTAGTATAAAAAAAGTAAGATATCTTACTAATACATGCTTAAAATGATAAGAGCTTGGCTACATCGGATGACATAAAGTGTGTTATCAAATTAACTTCACCTGTTTCTTTTTACTTTTTTAATGACTACTAGAAAACTTTTTGTGTTTTGGGGGGTTTTCTTACATTAAAGTTTTTTTTTCCTCTCTTTTAATTTTTAAAAAAAGTTTTATATCCAATCACTGAATCATTAAAGTATATAAAATGAATTCTCCCATCATGAATACACTGTATATTGGTTCAGTCCAAGATATTAACATACATATTATCATCAACAGATAATTGGCCTTTTTTTTTTTTTTTTTTTTGGGGTTTTTTTTTTATGCACTCGCCAGACAGAGAGACAGAAAGCGAGAAATCACCCCCCCCCCACCGGGGGGGATGGCCACACCACAATCCCTTCTCCTCCCCTTTCCTCTCAAGATCTTGGGCAAGCACACACACGCACCCAGCGTGAGTTTTAAGCCACTGTGTCCGGGACACGAATCGCTGTCGACTACGTGGGAATCCAGCAACATAGCCATTATGCTAACTGCTGGTTCTGATAATTTGCCATTTTTGTGTCCCTTAAATGTTTTGCTTCTTTCTCTTAGAACATTTTAAAGCACATAGATGATTCACATTTGTGGCCCTCAGTATGTCTACTGGACCACACTGGTCTAAATGATGAATTGAAATTTACTGGTGAGGGCCACTGGAGTGCAGAGCAGCTACTGAAAACTTAGGGATACTATCCACCCTACTGGACTAGCAGAGGGTGTGGTGGTTAAGGCACTCTCACATGATCGACCCCACAGTTCAAGTCTTGGACCTGGTACCTAGGAAAACACGTTGGATGCATGTGCGTGCGTGTCCGAAATCCTGAGAAGAGGATAGAGGAGAAAATATTGCATTGTGGCCAACCTCAAAGCAATTTCTCACTTTCTCTTTCTCTCCTTCCCTCTTTCCTTCTCTCCTTCTCTCCCCTCTCTCCAGCAAGTACAAGCACGCACACCCTGTGGCAAAAATATAACCAAAAATAATCCATTCTACCAAGAGAAAGCCAATCATCTGGACTCCTGATAAATAAAGTAGACTCCAAGCAGAGACATGGGGGCAGAAGCCTCTCCACCAGTGTGCATGAACTCATTGGATTTCTGGGAACATCCAGACTGAAACTTAGGGGGTAAGCTCATACCTCAAGCCCACATTGGCATGCCAAGTATCTTGCTTGAAGGTACCACTACAGGTCTCCCCTAAGGATTCTGCCTCAGTTTCCTCCTACTTTCTGACTCTAATCTTAACTTTCCAGTTACCCCTGGTTACAGTACTAGAATTCCTTTAGTTCTGCACAGCAAGGCCCCAAGGTAGGACTTATCTTTCTTGCCAAACAAAATAAGCAGTTTTACTTGTTGGAGATATATATATATATATATATAGCTATATATATATATATAGCTATCTTTTCAAACCACAGGAATTTGAGGGCTTACTTTGAGTCTAGCACTGTGTCCTGATTTTGCATTTTTTGTTTAAGCCTCACAAAGTCCCCATTAGATAGGTGTCAGTGGTTAAGCACACAATAGAAACACTTTTTTATATATAAAGATATTACTTCCATCCTTCATTTCCCTAATCCAATAGATTGCATTTTCTGCATCACTTCCAATAGATTGGTAGTGACTTTCTAAAGTACTGTGTTGAGAAACATTCAGAGTTGCAACAGAAAACAGCACGCATGATTGGCTAATAATGTCTGCCATGGACAGTATGCATGCGTGATATTTGCTATTTTTGATTGAGGTTTAGGTCAAATCCTATAGTTATCAGTAAGACAATCACCAAAGCAGATCTATAACTTGGAACTCAATCTATATACCTAGAGACTCATGCAAGCCTAAAGGGGTTTTACTTGACAGCAAGGACATATTATAACATGTCTCCCAGAAATATGCTGAGATGTCAGGCTCTATGTCAATCAGATGACACAATTTAGGGGGGTGTTACTATTGCTGAGTACACTCAGAAGTATGGAACCAGCATGGGGAGAAGTCACAGAACTGCATTATATGAAGGTTCATAGAAGAAACCAGGAGTTGATCCTGTAGACCCAGGTGACAGGTCCATTCTCTTCAATATAGAATCAGGCTTCACTAGTTCAGCAAACATTTACCAGGTACTGTGCCAAACAACAGCGAATGTAGGTGTCTGCTATCAGCCATCCACCCTTCGAGGGCCACCTGCACCTTCTCCAGCCTGCTCTGTACCCCAAGAGTTTGACCTTGATGAAATATATCAATGGATTCCCTTGCTCTCTCACTTCTACTATAGTAGATCAGAAGGTAGAAGGAAAGTGAGGTCATGGTATTCTCCAAGTTGCTACCAACTGGGTCAACCAAAGGCCTCAGTTCCTGTCAGGCAGATCTCTCCTCTTTTGCTCCCACTCAAGGTTCCAGTATCACAGCCTTCCTTCAGTCACTGGAATAGCAACAGCTTTCTGATGTAGCTAGTCCTGGGGTACTGCTCCATCCCTATGGATTCTTCTAAACCACATAAGCCCTAGTAAATAGCCCCTTTATTAAACTCAAACCAGGGGATTCTATTGTGACATCTATTTCTTGCCAGGATTCTTAATCATGTGAACAAAACAGGCTTGGTACTTGCTCTGAGTGAAGCTTGCAGTCTGAAAGCCTGCAGATAATAAAAACGTAAATATAATGCCAAATGTGGAAGTTTAATAAAGATAACAAACTTGGTGCACTAAGCAGCACCAAAAAGGGTGATCAGGGAGGCACCTGAGAACATGGCACTTAAACCGAGATCCATAGGGTGAGAATCCGTTGAGCGAAGAGTTGTTCTGTTCTTACAAGGACCAAAGGGGTAGAGACGAATGTGGCCTCCAAAATTTCTCACATATAGAGTAAGCTGCCTAAGGAAATGGTGAGCTCCCCCTAAGAGATGTTCACATTGCAGGCTAGAGGGCTCTTGGGTGGTAGTGATGCCAGAATAAGGATAAACTGCCCAGAGAAGGGGGAAATCCATGACTTGGTGAATTTGTCCTAGAGCATGTCTCCATGCTTGTCCTAGAGCATGTCTCCATCCCTCTTTTGCCCAATCTGAATCTTGGTACAATACCACACTCCTGCCAACCAGATAGGTTGGGAGAATTGAGAAACTGAAGCAAAAATTAAACAGAGTATCCCATTGGGCATGACAGAGCAGATGGACAAAGTTATTGTTCTGCACCAGTTCCACTGAGGTGATATTTAATACTCAAACCCCAGCTTGAAGTGAGAGAAAGAAATAAGGGCCAAGTCCATGAGTACGAAGTTGTGTTCACACATAGAAGCTAGTGTACATGGTAAACAGAGGCCAATCAAATTTTTATGATTTCCCTAATCTCTAAAAGGTAAGAGAGGACAAAGAGAATTCTACTTTTCTTTACTTTTTGGGTTTTTTTTTTTAATTATTGTTAGAGAGCATAGGCACTTGAGCAAGTGAGGAAGAGAGAAGTATCCCCCAGTGAAATGTGGATACTCAGCAATGCTTTTTCCTGTTTCTTTTTCCCATCAGTGTTTTGGGCACACTTGCACACACCTGGCATATTTTTTTCAAGCCACTAGGCAGGATTTGAACCATGATTGGTCATATGAAATCCAGCTCCTAATTCACAGCCCTTAACCATTGCACTACAGGGCCAGCCCTTTACTTCTCCTGAAATTAGGAGAAGATCAAGGGTCCTCATCTTCTTCAAAACCTGAGATCTCAGGAATCCATTGGTCCCCAATATTGGACAACCACTCCTATCACCCAGAAGATTGAAAAGTACCAATTTGAGGTCCCCACCCCTACAACCTCAAAGAGCATTCTCTTGGTTACTGTCAAGCTTGAGAGTGAATCCCAATCACTTGGGTGCTTGAGGCTCACAGATTCCCAAACTCCACTCCCAGAGGGCCTGATTCCCTATACCTTAGATGGGGTCTGGGAATCTGTACATTTAGAAAGCTCTCACGTAGATTAGGGAAAGCACTGTCTTAAAAAGTGCTAACTACCTAGATTTTTCCAGGGATCACTTCTTAATACTCAAACCCCTGATTGAGAGTTTGCAAAAATCAGCACCCTAGGTAGAGGTGACAGCTGGGCAGACATCACCCTGAATGCCATCTTTGGTTCTGGAAAATAAACTGTACAGCTAGAATGCATATGGCTAGATTGAGAAGCAGCTAGGAAACTGGACATGGAAAATTCTTTGCTATTCCTGACTTGCATGTTAGGGTTTAGACAGGGATTTTCTGAGCACCTACCACATGCAAAGATGCAAAGTGTATGAAGTGTGATATGTCCATGTCATAGATGAAGGGACTGTTGTCCAGGGAGCATCACACTCGCAGGACTCTGTAATGACTCAGGTCTATTGTATAGAGCCCTCATCAGTCCACTGAGTACAGGACAAGAGTGAAGAAATAAGTTGTAGAAGCACATCAAGGGACCCGGAGGTGGTGTGGCAGTTAGGGTGCTGGACCCTCACATGGCCAACTGTGGTTTGAGTCCTGGACCTGGCAGCTTGCATTCTCACTTTAACAGTGTATGGCATGTGCATGTGAGTGTGTGTGTGTGCATACATGTGTGTTTGTGTGTGTGTGTGTGTGTCTTTCTCTGATGAGTTCACATGCCCTATAGCAAATTTTAAAATAATAATATTAATAAATTAAATTAAATTAAAAATAAAACATCAGAGGTCACTGGGGAGAATTACTATACTAGGGGCTCGCCAGGCATCTAAGGCTGTGCGCGCCCACCCCCCACCTTGCAGGCCACCTACCCAGCCCCTGCTCTGAGTTCCCACTTTGGTAGTCCAACACTCCTCTGAGCATTCTCTGGAGGCATGGGGTGAGAAGGAAAATGTAGGTTCCTTGTCCAGCTCATTTCCTTTCCATTGAGGAAGAGAGGAGAACGGGACCTTTATCTGCCTGAGTCTTGGCATTCCTTGGGTAAGTGGCCATCTCTGGGTCACTTGGCCAGACTTTTGGTCATGTCTTAGTGCATTCCACCAACCTGCCTGCCCTAGAGCAATCAGTGGCTTTCAGTCTGGGCTGGACATTAGGGTCACCTGGGGAACCAACAACCCAACTGCTCAGCCTCATCCCAGACCAATTACATCAGCAGCGCCCTAAGGAGGACAGAGCAGCGAGCAACTTGCTCAGAGTCGAGTCAGCTCTGTGAGGTGATGTCCGAGGCAGAGACAGGCGGCCAGTCTGCCAGCTGCTCACCCTCCAAACCCCATCCCCTACTGGGCTCAGCACAGAGCCATGCCAGGCCCGCTCCCCGAGGCACCGGGTCCTCCAAATAAAAACAGGCGGCCAGAGTTCAGGGCCCGCTGGCGTTCTCCCGGTAAGCACCTTTTGTGCCAGGCTCAGAGCTGTTAATTAAAGAGCTGTGATTAATGAGGAAGCACTCCTGGTCCCATCTAGGATGAGAGGTCCTGGGGATGCTGACTTTGCTGGAGGAATCTGCAGTCAGTTTCTAACTGGAGCTATTTATAGTTCCTCTCCAGGAGGGTGGGAGGAAGGTGTCCCTCCTCCTCCTCTTCCTTTTCCCCCTCCTTCCCCTCCCTCTTCTCCTCCTCCCCATTGCCTTCTCTTTTCCTCCCCTCCTTCCCCTTCACCACACCACCATGGAACATAAAGGCAGGAACATTTACTAAGCAAGAACCTAAAGGAGGAAATCTTGGCACATATGTATTCATATTCATTCGTCTGTACGTTCATTCCCTCAACTTGTATTTACTAAATGCCTACTAAGCACTCAACTCCAGGCCCACCATTAGGGTTGCATCTCTGCTTACTAGCACAGGGGCCCTTTTCCAGTGAAGTTCACACTCCAGGAAGGAGTCATATCCAATGGATTTGACAAGTGTGTGGACAACTGTAAATAGAGACAAGGACTTGGCACATCAGGACTGCAGCTCCACGGGAGCGTGGAGGAGAGAACTCGATAAACCCTACTATGCTGACTGTGACCTGTAGAATATTACCATTCTCACCCTTAATGAGGACAGCAAGGTTCAAATGCATGGAGGGAATTAAGGTCCCACAAACAGTACTGTGTTCAAACACCAAGTGTGGTAGAGACTGTTGTGGTTTCCCAAACCATTTCTTCGTCCTGGGCACACAACTAAATGGCGTTGCCCTCTCTCCTTAGAGGTTGAAGATGGCCATGTGGTTGAGTCCCAGCCAATGAAACCCAAGGAGTGAAGTGTACATTCCCAAAGGCAGCCCAAACCACAGTCTGTCCTCCAGGCTCTGACTGATGAACTACAGGGTGACCTTGGAAGCCATGTGTGGAAGGTGCAACATCTCCATGAACCTGGATTCCTGAATGGCTTTGTGGAGCAGACTTCCCCCTTCCAACCTTGCCACCAAGTGTAATTTCTATAAATGAGAAATAAGCTTCATTGTACTGAGTCCCTGAGATGCCAGAGTTCACCGGTTACAGCATCTAGCAGCACCTAAACTAAAATAGCAGATTAGCCTACTCCAAGCTTATTTTTTATCTGCTGTCTGTTATCCACTGCAATGACTCCCTAAAACATTTTATAAATAGGCACCATTGGGGGTGAAAGGCAAAGATGCCTTGTCCTTTGCATACACCTTCTCAGTCAGGCCCTGGTCACAGAATCACTATGAATCATCCCTAAAATGTCACCCTGACCCTACTCTCTCTCCCCCTCTTGTGGTTGGGGCCACAGTCCTGTATCATGGACTAGGGGATAGAAGTAAGGAAGACAGGTGAGGTGTCATCCTGGAACCAGCTCAGAACTACAGCATGCATCTTCTCATGGGAGCAATACCTGGCGCTATGTTTGAGCAGCATGAAGAAGAAGGATCCCTGAAATTAGAGTGAGAGAACCTGGACACATCACAATTCTGCTACAGCTTCCAATTAGCTGGGATTAAAGGGGCTACCACGCTATTTATAGTTCCTCTCCAGGAGGGTGGGAGGAAGGTGTCCCTCCTCCTCCTCTTCCTTTTCCCCCTCCTTCCCCTCCCTCTTCTCCTCCTCCCCATTGCCTTCTCTTTTCCTCCCCTCCTTCCCCTTCACCACACCACCATGGAACATAAAGGCAGGAACATTTACTAAGCAAGAACCTAAAGGAGGAAATCTTGGCACATATGTATTCATATTCATTCGTCTGTACGTTCATTCCCTCAACTTGTATTTACTAAATGCCTACTAAGCACTCAACTCCAGGCCCACCATTAGGGTTGCATCTCTGCTTACTAGCACAGGGGCCCTTTTCCAGTGAAGTTCACACTCCAGGAAGGAGTCATATCCAATGGATTTGACAAGTGTGTGGACAACTGTAAATAGAGACAAGGACTTGGCACATCAGGACTGCAGCTCCACGGGAGCGTGGAGGAGAGAACTCGATAAACCCTACTATGCTGACTGTGACCTGTAGAATATTACCATTCTCACCCTTAATGAGGACAGCAAGGTTCAAATGCATGGAGGGAATTAAGGTCCCACAAACAGTACTGTGTTCAAACACCAAGTGTGGTAGAGACTGTTGTGGTTTCCCAAACCATTTCTTCGTCCTGGGCACACAACTAAATGGCGTTGCCCTCTCTCCTTAGAGGTTGAAGATGGCCATGTGGTTGAGTCCCAGCCAATGAAACCCAAGGAGTGAAGTGTACATTCCCAAAGGCAGCCCAAACCACAGTCTGTCCTCCAGGCTCTGACTGATGAACTACAGGGTGACCTTGGAAGCCATGTGTGGAAGGTGCAACATCTCCATGAACCTGGATTCCTGAATGGCTTTGTGGAGCAGACTTCCCCCTTCCAACCTTGCCACCAAGTGTAATTTCTATAAATGAGAAATAAGCTTCATTGTACTGAGTCCCTGAGATGCCAGAGTTCACCGGTTACAGCATCTAGCAGCACCTAAACTAAAATAGCAGATTAGCCTACTCCAAGCTTATTTTTTATCTGCTGTCTGTTATCCACTGCAATGACTCCCTAAAACATTTTATAAATAGGCACCATTGGGGGTGAAAGGCAAAGATGCCTTGTCCTTTGCATACACCTTCTCAGTCAGGCCCTGGTCACAGAATCACTATGAATCATCCCTAAAATGTCACCCTGACCCTACTCTCTCTCCCCCTCTTGTGGTTGGGGCCACAGTCCTGTATCATGGACTAGGGGATAGAAGTAAGGAAGACAGGTGAGGTGTCATCCTGGAACCAGCTCAGAACTACAGCATGCATCTTCTCATGGGAGCAATACCTGGCGCTATGTTTGAGCAGCATGAAGAAGAAGGATCCCTGAAATTAGAGTGAGAGAACCTGGACACATCACAATTCTGCTACAGCTTCCAATTAGCTGGGATTAAAGGGGCTACCACTGTACCTGGTATGTTCAGGTTGGCCTGGAAAACAAGCCAGGGCCTTCCATGCAGCTTTTAGCCTCCCAAGTGATGTCACCCCTTGTATTCCACCATGAGTGGAATCTAAGACAATTTTAATTGCTTTTGGTTTTTTTTTTTTACTTGTAACAAAAAGCATTCAGCTCATTTCCTTTCCATTGAGGAAGAGAGGAGAACGGGACCTTTATCTGCCTGAGTCTTGGCATTCCTTGGGTAAGTGGCCATCTCTGGGTCACTTGGCCAGACTTTTGGTCATGTCTTAGTGCATTCCACCAACCTGCCTGCCCTAGAGCAATCAGTGGCTTTCAGTCTGGGCTGGACATTAGGGTCACCTGGGGAACCAACAACCCAACTGCTCAGCCTCATCCCAGACCAATTACATCAGCAGCGCCCTAAGGAGGACAGAGCAGCGAGCAACTTGCTCAGAGTCGAGTCAGCTCTGTGAGGTGATGTCCGAGGCAGAGACAGGCGGCCAGTCTGCCAGCTGCTCACCCTCCAAACCCCATCCCCTACTGGGCTCAGCACAGAGCCATGCCAGGCCCGCTCCCCGAGGCACCGGGTCCTCCAAATAAAAACAGGCGGCCAGAGTTCAGGGCCCGCTGGCGTTCTCCCGGTAAGCACCTTTTGTGCCAGGCTCAGAGCTGTTAATTAAAGAGCTGTGATTAATGAGGAAGCACTCCTGGTCCCATCTAGGATGAGAGGTCCTGGGGATGCTGACTTTGCTGGAGGAATCTGCAGTCAGTTTCTAACTGGAGCTATTTATAGTTCCTCTCCAGGAGGGTGGGAGGAAGGTGTCCCTCCTCCTCCTCTTCCTTTTCCCCCTCCTTCCCCTCCCTCTTCTCCTCCTCCCCATTGCCTTCTCTTTTCCTCCCCTCCTTCCCCTTCACCACACCACCATGGAACATAAAGGCAGGAACATTTACTAAGCAAGAACCTAAAGGAGGAAATCTTGGCACATATGTATTCATATTCATTCGTCTGTACGTTCATTCCCTCAACTTGTATTTACTAAATGCCTACTAAGCACTCAACTCCAGGCCCACCATTAGGGTTGCATCTCTGCTTACTAGCACAGGGGCCCTTTTCCAGTGAAGTTCACACTCCAGGAAGGAGTCATATCCAATGGATTTGACAAGTGTGTGGACAACTGTAAATAGAGACAAGGACTTGGCACATCAGGACTGCAGCTCCACGGGAGCGTGGAGGAGAGAACTCGATAAACCCTACTATGCTGACTGTGACCTGTAGAATATTACCATTCTCACCCTTAATGAGGACAGCAAGGTTCAAATGCATGGAGGGAATTAAGGTCCCACAAACAGTACTGTGTTCAAACACCAAGTGTGGTAGAGACTGTTGTGGTTTCCCAAACCATTTCTTCGTCCTGGGCACACAACTAAATGGCGTTGCCCTCTCTCCTTAGAGGTTGAAGATGGCCATGTGGTTGAGTCCCAGCCAATGAAACCCAAGGAGTGAAGTGTACATTCCCAAAGGCAGCCCAAACCACAGTCTGTCCTCCAGGCTCTGACTGATGAACTACAGGGTGACCTTGGAAGCCATGTGTGGAAGGTGCAACATCTCCATGAACCTGGATTCCTGAATGGCTTTGTGGAGCAGACTTCCCCCTTCCAACCTTGCCACCAAGTGTAATTTCTATAAATGAGAAATAAGCTTCATTGTACTGAGTCCCTGAGATGCCAGAGTTCACCGGTTACAGCATCTAGCAGCACCTAAACTAAAATAGCAGATTAGCCTACTCCAAGCTTATTTTTTATCTGCTGTCTGTTATCCACTGCAATGACTCCCTAAAACATTTTATAAATAGGCACCATTGGGGGTGAAAGGCAAAGATGCCTTGTCCTTTGCATACACCTTCTCAGTCAGGCCCTGGTCACAGAATCACTATGAATCATCCCTAAAATGTCACCCTGACCCTACTCTCTCTCCCCCTCTTGTGGTTGGGGCCACAGTCCTGTATCATGGACTAGGGGATAGAAGTAAGGAAGACAGGTGAGGTGTCATCCTGGAACCAGCTCAGAACTACAGCATGCATCTTCTCATGGGAGCAATACCTGGCGCTATGTTTGAGCAGCATGAAGAAGAAGGATCCCTGAAATTAGAGTGAGAGAACCTGGACACATCACAATTCTGCTACAGCTTCCAATTAGCTGGGATTAAAGGGGCTACCACTGTACCTGGTATGTTCAGGTTGGCCTGGAAAACAAGCCAGGGCCTTCCATGCAGCTTTTAGCCTCCCAAGTGATGTCACCCCTTGTATTCCACCATGAGTGGAATCTAAGACAATTTTAATTGCTTTTGGTTTTTTTTTTTACTTGTAACAAAAAGCATTCTGATTCATCTGTAACATAAGCTACATAACATTTCTGTAATTCTTTCTCAGCTGTAAAATCATTCATTTCTCAGTGGAGATTTAGCTAATGGGGCCATCTTAATAATCACACCCACCTTACCAGATTTCTGTGGGGACTAGATCAGACTGCATTTTAAGGAGACTTTATTTTACTCAAGGGTTTCCACATCTTTATTGATACCAAATTCAGCTTTCAGCTTATGTAAAATGTTACTTGAAAGTCTAAAGGCCCAGGATCCATGTGGATGTAAGAGGACAACAGTTCTGCTTTTTCTAAGCCCAGCAGGTGTCTAAGGAGGCTGGCCCAAGAGGCAGCCTTGTCCAGCTCTGTCCTGGTAAATTCCCCATGGGGTTGGTTATACCAGCTGTGGGAGCCAAACCTCTCGTCCAACTCAAAGAAGAGTTTAGGGAAATTGAGACCTGAGGTATGGAAGAGGGAAGCCAGTGCTTGCTCCAACATTGAGGGATATGATCCTCTCCCAGCACCCTAAAACTTTGATAAAAACACCTCCGTTCTTGGTGGGCAGGTCTTGTGGGGGATGTCAACAAAGGGACTGACTTTCTGAAGTTCACAACAAACAGGTCACATATGTGGTAAGAGCAGTGCAGAACGTAAAGGAGCCAGAGACTGAAAGGCAGGGGAGAGTGGCTTCCTCAAATCACACGGCACTCACAGGCCGCACTGAGATTCAGACACAGGTATGCACTGCACTGCTTTGCATGCACCACACCCCTGCTGTGTCCTCTTTCTCCCACTCCTGCCACCCACCTGGGTTCTCTCCAAGCTTCAGAGACCTGTCCCCAGGGAGACCTCTTAGCTCCAGGTTTGGGAATCAAGAGTCCACAGGGCTGTGAGACTAGGCAAGGCTGAGCCCTGCTTGGTGCCTGGAAACTGTAGTGAGTGGTGAGTCTGGAGTGTGCATGCATAGTATACCTGTACACATACACAGCATGCACACATGCATATGCATACACACTTCCTCATGCACACATGTGTGTGCATGCACAGACATATACACATACTCTTGTTCACATGTACATGCGTATGCATATGCACACACATGCATGCATGTATGCATACACACATACACTCCTCTGTGAGTTGCTGACTCTGCCCTGGAAATCTCTGCAGAAATGAACCTCTCTGAGCTGACTGCACTGCTCTAGACACAGACTTTCCACAACCATTCTCTTTCTTCTTTAAGCTTCACTTTCCTCTTCAATTTCCTCAAGTTCTTGTTTTCTGAACAGGTGAGGCTGGCCATGGGCTTGGGAAAAACAGTCATAGGACCCCTGTCTTGGGCCAGGATTCCCTAGAACAGACCCTGAGACCAGGATCTGAGACCCAATGCTTTATTTGGTAGGTGGTCCCAGGACAGATAGCAAGAGTGGAAGACTGAGGTGGAGGAGGGAGATAGTTCATGGTCAACTCATGAGCCGGTGAGCCCCATGGAACTTGGTCCAATCCACTAGAAAGCTCTAGGAAATCAGGTCACACAAGCCTCGATGCTATCTCACTGGAGAGGCAAGAATGCTGGGGAGCTGGGGTATTTATCTACCAGCTCTCATTTTCATAGACTAATGGCTGCTCACTAGGACATTAACCTTCAGCACTTCCAGTCTGCATGGAAGTGCAAAAGAAAGGCTCATCTGAGTAGAGAGTAAGACTCCATCCGCAGGAAGCAAGATCAGGGCAGGCACATGCAGAGAGCTGACAGCATCCACTGGGCTATCCTCCTTCCCATACCTACCAAGGTGGACCTCCCTGAGAGATCCACTCCAATTCTCTTGTCTATCCCAGGCCCTAACTTTAACTATGGGATGAAGAACATGGAGACAGACTGCCCACATTCAAGTGCAGCACTTAAAAGCTGTGTGGTCAGGCCAGCAGGTGGTGAAGTAGTTAAGGCAGTGAACTCCCACATGGCTGACCATGGTTCGAGTCCCAGATGTGGATGGCTTGAAATTTACAGCAGGTGTATGTGCTTACCTGCCCAAGATCCCAGGAGGAAAGGGGATTGCAGCATGGCCATCGCCCTGGGGAGTGATGTCTCACTTTCCCTCCCACTGTCTCTCTCTGTCTCTCCAATAAGCACATGGTGCCCTATGGCAAAAACCTTAAAAAGTAAAAATTAAAGAAAAAGCTATGTGGCCTCCAACAGCACGTGGAGCAGCTCAAAATTTCAGTTCCCTTCTCTTCAAAGGCTCAGTTCTCTTCTCTCAACATGGAGTAATGGGGTAATGAATGGTTCCCAGATCATGTAGTTGTGAGGATCAAACAAGATAATGCACGTGCCACTCTTAGCACCCTGCCTGCACAAAGGAAGTACCTGAGACGTGTTGGCTACCACCCAGGGCCATCACGCAGCTGTGTAGTTGACCCCTGAACCAAGACGCCTTGCCTTGGTATGCTGTAATGATACACAATGATTGAATATTTTTAAAAAATAGTTAATTAAAAAATAAAAATAAATAAAAACATATTACTTGATGAGTTTACAAAGATATACTTCCCTCCAGAGTTTACAAAGATATACTTCCCCAGGGGGGATGGCCACGCTGCAATCCCTTCTCCGTTCTCCTCTCGAGATCTTGGGCACGCACGCACATGCGCCCAGCATGGGTTTCAAGCCACCGGGTCCGGTACGCAAACCATGGTTGACTACATGGGAGTCCAGCGACATAGCTATTACGCTAACTGCTGGTCCCCCAGACCATCTCTCTTTGGTCATGAAGAGCTTGTGGCCCTTTCCCACAGCCTTTGAGGCACTTATCCAGCCCCTCTGATCTCTCCCAAGCCTCCTCAAAAACTTGGATATTCAAAAAAAATAATAAATAAATAAATACAAACCTCTTATATTCAAAACCTCACTTCAGGGTTCGAAAAGACCATGCCACCTCTGGAAGCGAACATCACAAATTTCCTTTTTGCCAGCCCAAAGTCACAAAATCATGTGGAGTTAAAAACGTATTAATTGTTTTGTAGTTAAAAGAGATCGTGTTAATTTTTCCCCCATTCTCCAACCCCTTTCATAAGACAATCTCCCTGAATGTCACCCAGCAGAGCTTCCTGGACTCTCTCTCCCTGTATGTATGCAGAGATGCCCATGCCTCCCTGGACCCCCATGCTTAGCCTCAGCTCTGCAGCCAAGGAGATCAGGGATCACAGTTGGAAGCAAACTGCTCGGCTTTGGAGGACTTACTCACCCCTGGCCAGAACCAAACTTGACACTCTATCCATGGACAGTCTGGCTAGAAGAGCCTCCCCATTCAGTCCAGCACCACTAAATAGGGCACCAGGGCAGAGGTGAACTCCCCACAAGTCACCCACCCACAGATCAGATTTTCTTCAGCCACTTCCTAAAGCCTCCACATCTTCATCTCCTTTGGGCACAGTCTCCAAAAGCCCATTACAAACACAGATGGAACCTGGGGTCTGTTTGTGTATACATCCTCACACACCCTGTATGCATACACACACACACACACACACACACACACACACACACACACACACACACACACACACACACACACACACACACACACACAGTTGCACAATGGCCAGAGACACATGCACACCCACATAATCACCAAAGTTCTAATCATAGGTGAAGAAAAAGAATTACATGAACTCAGACACATACACACCAGTTAGTCAAACCTGTGTATTTACACCCTGCACATTTATGACTATAATGGCATGAGTGTTCATGTTCCCAAATACTTGCCTATACACATGCACGATGTACAAACAGAAATGCAAGGCACAAACATAGAAACTCACCCATATACATGCACGTGCACACAGAGGGCCACACACATGCACACATCCTGGGCACACACAGACCCACCCACACTCTAGCATTGCTCTAAAAGCCCAGATTAAAAGGGGGTATTGCTCCAGGCCACTGGAGGTTGAGATGTTCCAGTGGAGAGCTGGAGTAATTAGCTCTTTAATTAAAGTCCTGTCGCCGCTCACTGGCCACAGCGACCAGCACACCAACACCTGGCATGGATTCTGGGCATCTCTGATGCTGCAGATGGGTCAGGCCAACGCCACCCAGAGGCTTGGTCCAGGGGGTAATTAGGGATGAGGACTCAGCTGAAGGACTGCTGCCAACTGTTTCTTTGTTCTCTTTCAGGAGAGAAGGGCCTGCCAGCTCCAAGGCGCTGCTCCTCATGTCCTCATTATGCCTCTGGCTCTGGTTTCAGCCTTGTCCTGCCCCAACTGCATCCCCATTGCACATATATGCATATACACATATGTGTACATACACATATGCAGGCATATACACATGTGCATGCATACATGTGTGTACATATGTGCATGTGCATGCATACACACACCCACACAAGCATGCACACACATCCTTATGAAGGGCTGTGCCACAGCTTCCATCATTACCTTACCCAGTGGGAATTCATGTAATTGCCTCAGCCCCCACTGAACCACCTCCCCCAGACTTGGACCTAGCCCATTTCTCACCCAAATGGAGCCCCTGACCAGCACCTCCTCCCACCACACTGTGAGGCAAGCTCATTGCCTCCAGCCTGTCCATATTAGCTGCCCAGAGCTGCCATAGCAAAATACCACACACCGGGTGGCTTAAACACCAGAAACTTATGTTCTCACAGTTCTAGAGGCTGGGAACCCAAATCAAGGTGTTAGCAGGCTGGTTCTGCCTGAAGGCCATTCCATTTCTCTTCCTGAGCTTCTGGGTTTGCAAGCAACATTTGATGTGCCTGGTTTGTAGACGCCTAGCCCGTCTCTGCCTTGATAGTCATGTGGCTTCCTCATGTGTGTGTATGTGTCTCCATCTTCCAGTTTCCCCTTTGTATAAGGACACCAGTCATGGGGGACCAACAGACGGCATAACGGTTACATCACTGGGTTCCCACATAGTTGACCACAGTTCAAGTCTCAGACCTGGCGGCTTGAAACTCACACCAGGCACATGTGTGTGTTTATGCCCATAGTCCTGAGAGGAAAATGAAGGAAAAGGAATTGTGACATGGCCACTCCCCCAAGGGGAGTGATTTGTCATTTTCTGTCTCTCTGGAGACATGCAGCCTATAGCACAAACGTCTCTAAAAATGAATTTTTAAAAAAGGACACTAGTCATATAAAATCAGGGCCCACCCTGATCATCTTTTTTCAACTTGACTATCCCTGTAAAAACCTTACACCCAAATAGGGTCACATTCCGAGATGTCAGGGGTTAGGACTTCAACATATGCATTTTGGAGGTGAGCACAACTCTGCCCCATAACACTGTCCCACTGTTTGTGACAGGTTCACACCTAGTGACCTGACCTGCACGCCCTTCCTGTCTCGCACTGTGGTTCAGACTCCGGTAAGGGTGGCTCTGCTCATGTGCTATTCCTCAAGGCATTCTGGCTAAAGCATGTATTGCTTCCCACTCATTCACTCACTCAGGCAGTAGGTTTTTACTGAACACCTTCTATGTACCTGGCACCATCCTAGGTAACCCAAACAAGCAACGACAATCAGCAAGTGGGCAAGTAGAGAGAAGACTTCCAGCGTGGGTCAAGAGCTCTGGAGGACTTAAAGAGGGCATACGGTGGAGAATAATGGTAGGTTTAGGCAAAAGAGATTTTACCAAAGAGGAGACATTTCAGCTGAGATTCAAAGGGAATCCCACTGTGCAAAAGTGTTTAAGAAAGAACATTCTCAACTGAGGGAACAGCAAACCTGAAGATGCCAAGTCCTGGAAAGTCATTGCACTCTGGGACAGGAAATGTGGCCAAGTGTCTGCCTTGTCTAGAAAACAGCAGGGTTCCTCTCAGGCAGGAAAGGTGTGAGCTAACCCTGAGGTCCCCAGGGTAAGTGGGATAGGATGAGATGGAAGGGCTGGGCAAAGATTAGATCATGGGGAGCCTTACAGGCCACAGTGGATCTTGACTTTTATCCTAAGAACAGCGTGGGGGCCCCTTGTGTCCTGATTTTCTTGCAGAGGCTGTGTTGGAAGAGGCCAGAATAGAAGTGATGCAAACGCAAGCTATTTTGCAGGGCCCAGTACCTCAACCCAGCAAAGCCCACCTGAGGAGGTACATGTGTCATGGTGAGGTCACACTCCACACTGCCCAGTACATTTAAACCAAATTCATTGTAGATGTTGGTGCTCACATGAAAACATTCCAATTCCATGATTTTGAATGCAGAAGCTTTCAGCTTTTGTGTATAGGAAACAGGTTGGATATGGCACTGAGGTGACTTCCTAACATTAAATTTGAACCCTGAAGAGCCATTGAGACTCTGGGATCCATGAGAATTTCTAGGAGTTCTATAGGGCAGATGTGCATCATGCAACTCACTCAGCAAACTCCAGCCCTGCATCAGACAGGAGCGCCCTCTGCTTCCAGAACATACCAAGCTTTTTTCTACCTCGGCGCCTCTGCACTTGCTGTCCCCAAAGCCAGGAATGATCTTCCACAGCTCCCCCATGCCTGGTTCTTCTCCTTCAGGCCTTCACATCTGTCAGCTGCTCAGAGGCCTTCCTTGATCATCCCGTCTAAAGATGGTCCCTCTGTTATTCTCCCTTAAAGCAGCCTGCAGAGCATTTATCATCATTATTTCACTGGTTTACACCTATATTGTCTGAGATCCTCCACTCAATATAAATTCCCTGAGGGCTGGCCATATATCTATCTTGTTTAGGAGGGAGAAGGGAGGGAGAGGGAGGGGGAAAGAGGAAAGAAAAAGGAAGGAAGGAAAGGCGATGGAAAGGAGTGAGGGAGGAAAAAAAGAAAGGATGGAGGGAGGGGAAAGAAAAAAAGGGGGAAGAAGAGAGAGGGAGGGAGGATAGATATTTAGTGCTAGAGATTCACATGGTCTAGAGTAAGACCAGTGCTACTGGCATTCTGAACCACATAATTCTTTATTGCAGAGGACCGTCTGTTACACTCCCAAGATGTTCAGCAAAATCGCTGGTCTCTGCCACTAGATACCAATATCCTACTCCCCCGTTGTGACAACTAAAAATCCAAAAATGTCTCCAAATATTGCCAAATGTCCCCTGAGAGACAAAATCAGCTCCTGTTCAGAACCACTGATCTAGAGATTTTCGATCTGTTTTCAACAATTGAACTCTTATTTCAAGTATAATTTTATATGAACTCCCAATATATAAAACACATTATAATGGGGCTACCCCAAGGCGTGTATTCATCAGCTACTGCCCCACTAATGCTGCATAACAGACAGCCTAGCACTCAGTGACTTCCAGCCACAGGCACTTGTTCTCATGCTCCCAGGTCTGCGGGTTGACTGGGCTCAGCTTATTAAGGCTGGGCTCAAGAGGGCAGCTCCATTTCAGGCTGAAAGTCAGCTGGACTTGGCCTCAGCAAATTGGGTTCAGGTGTTCTGAGCATGTTCATTCTGGGGCTGATTTGAACGTGTTCACCATGGCAGCAGATCACTGGGTGCATGCAGGAGGCCAGAAGCCAGATTAAACAAGCATATGCACCATTTCTTCTCATATCAAGCCTAAGGTTTCACTGTCACATGAACAAACACATGGCCAAGCCCCACATCCATGGGTCGTGGATGCACAGCTCCACCCTGCCAAGGGAAGATGAGTGACTATTCACTGAACCATAATCCATCTAATCCAGGTCACTGGGTCTCACAGAAAGACTGAGCTATGAGCCTACAGTGACCTTCCCATTATGAATGCCTCACTGAGCCTCTGTCCATGGCTCCTGGAGAACATCACAGAGCTCTAAACCCTGCAATGGTCTACACCACACAACAAGCTAGAAACCGCAGGCCTGTGCACTTGGAAGTGGACTTTGATTCAACCAGTATTTTCCCAGTGCCTCATCAGTGCCAGACATTACCCAGGGCCCTGGGGGTCCATTGGAGAGCATGGAGCACACAGCCAAGTGCGGCAAATGGCCCCCTGCCTGGGGTGTGGCTCCAAGAGGGTGTCACCAAGAGCCACGGACCTCCTCCTTCTCTGGTGAACGAGCTGTCATTAACCTCTCCAGAATCTGCATTTGGAGTTTCGGCAGGACCATTTTCCGGTCACAGCTCCGGCCGCTCAGAGATCCTTTTGATGTGGGGACTTGTCTCGTCAAGATATCATCATGTCTAAATCGAGGCTGTGTCAGCAGCCCCATGAAAATGAATAATAGCCACAATTATGACCCATATAACAGCCCAATAAAACCTAATTAAAATGATCCACATCCCATCTGCCACGTGTAGGGCAAAGCAGCCAGGGAAGGTTGGAGGCCTTGTCAGTTCAAGGAGAGCAAGTGACATGAATAATAATAATATTTATTTTATTATAAATATATTATATAATATTAGCATATCATAATACAATATAATGGTTATACTCTTAGTATGATCATTGTAGCTAACATTTATGATGTGCTTCTAATACTAATAAAGGTATCCCTGATACACGGGACATGCGTCATCCCATTTAATTCTCACCAATTTCCATAGGCTAAGTGCTAGCATTATCCCCACTTCACAGATGAGAAAACTGAAGCACAGAGAGGTCAAGTAATTTGCTCAAGGTGACACGGCTAACAGGTAACTGAATCAGAAAGTCAATCTCCAGCAGTGCTCAGCCTGTCAAGAGTCTATGTCCAGTACCCAGGATACCACAACAGGCAGCCAACAAAGACTTATTTAGCACTGTCTAAAAGCTAGGCGTTGTACTAAAAAGTAAGTGGGGAGAAAGACAAGCCATTCACTGAGATCGAATACGACTGAGGATAGCTATACTGGAGGTGCACACAAACGCAGCAGGTACAAGAGGGCAGGGAGGGATTTCATTCTGCCTGGGAGATCAAGGGAGACTTCCCATACAAGGCAGGACTGAAATCGACTCTTAAAAGATAGGTGGGAATTTAACAGACCGGCGAGTAGAGAAAGGCAAAGTCATAAGAGTATCCGAATGGAGTTTGTCCATGAAAGCTGCAATCTCCTAGTTCGGCCACGCACGACAGCAGAACCGGGTACATCTGACAAAGAGGCTAACAAGGCCCGCAGGTCAAGATCATCGAGGACTTTGTGGACCCGTCTCAGAAATTCAGGTTTTGGTGCTAAGTAATCGGGAGTCATGGAAGTTTTCTTTAAGTTTATTTATTTATTTCCTGAGAGAGAGAGGAACTCTTATCAGGAGTCATGCACCTCGATTCTTTCCTCAAGCCTTGCAGCCATCCAGGATCATAGGCACACCCATAGGGGCCCCAGCACACTCAGGTAGACTGTGGATGGGAACCTGGGTCCTTCCTATATGGCTTCTATCATGGCTCAGCCCTGCCCCTGTGCCGGCCCCAATGTGGCTAGGCCCATGGAAGATTTTATTATTTAATTTGCCAAAGAGTGACAGAGAGAAAGAGAAAGTGAGTCAGAGTGTAGTCACACTGCAGTTCATCCCCCACTTCTCCATCCTATTGGGATCCGGGTCACGCACATACACCTAATGTGTTTTTCAAGCTGCAAGATCCAGACCTCAAACTGTGCCATTGGCCATGTGGGATCTGGCTGCCCTAACCACTAGGCCATGGGGCCAGCCTGCCCATGGGACATTTTTAAAAAGAGAAATGATGTGGTCAGATTTTCTCATTAGCAGGGTCCTTCAGGTAGCTGAACAGAAATTCCAAACTCAGGGACACTTTGATGTAGCACCCTCACAGGAGCACTGGTTGTCAAAACATTTCATTAGGGATGAACCATAGAAAGGCCCAGTATGGTGAGGTGAGCAGCCCCAGCACCTCGCCCTACCTGGCACAACTGCCAGAATTGGACCAGCACCTGCTCTCTTCACCTAGATAAGCAGTAGAACACTCACATCATCTCTAAGTGGTTTTTTGTGAGCCTCCCCTGCCTCCGTCCCTGGGGAAGATGACTTTCTGCATCCTGGGTAAAAATCACAGGTTTCTCTACTCACCAACCGAATGGCAGGTGAGGTACGCACAGTCTCCTGCCTGGAGGCCTGAAGTTCAGGAAGGCACTGACTCCTCCAAATGAATGGGTCTTTTAAAAACCCCCTGAGAACGCCAGGGTCGCAGGCACATGAGACAGACTGTTGAAAAAACGATCTCTGTCGTTGCCTTTGTCATTTCAAATGATGCTGCCCTTTGACCCAGGAAGAGGTTCTAAATGCATAAATAGAGCAATACTCTCCAGCATCAATGTTTTGATAAAATGAAAGAGGGGGGAAAATACATATTATAAACACCACCTCCGGGAAGCACAGTCAGAAAAAGTTATTAAACATTCTGTCACAAGCTTGGCAGGCAGCACTGTCCACCCACCCGGCACTGAGTTCCTAATAAAGGCGGCATCTTGGAATTTGTCACTCTCGAATGCATAATTCACTAGTCAAAAAGCAGCGGTAATACATTGCATTTTCATAAGGGGCTCTGAAGCTGTCTAATTTCCCTGAGCCGCAGGACGACAGGAGGCTGTGGCCACTCGCAGAGGCCCCTTTATGCATTATGGATAGAGACTTTGCAATTCAAAGTGACAGCTCAGCCTCCCTGTCACCCACCCCCCAAAACCCTGGATCATATTGGAAAGCTTAGAACTAAAGGATGTGTGCACCCCCAAAGCTTACAGTCATTTGGTGCCTAGAAGTGAGTGTGTGTGCACGCTCATGTGTGTGTGTGTGTGCGTGTGTGTGTGTGGGGCTAGGGAAAGCAGACAAAGCAGTAGGGAAAGAAGCAAAAGCATTGCTTGGGTCTTATCAAACATAATCAGAAACTGAGTCTGACCTGTCACGTGACAAGATACTTGCGAGATAGGACAAAGAACTAGTGAGCCATGAGTAGGTAGGACCAACCACTCCTGCTCCCCATGTATGCCATCAGTGTCCCCCTTAATCCCAATAGACAAACTCTGGTTTTCCCACAACCTGGATTACAAAGTCTATAGGTACCTAACCAGTGTCAACAATGGGATTGGAAGGGTCTTGATGTGTCTTCGCCTAACCTCCTCAGAGGATGCAGAAGCAAAGAAAGAAAACTGGGTAGATAGACAGGCATGGTCTTGGGCAGAGGGGGGCTCCAGATGGGGAAGAGTTTTAGACCAGGATGTAGAAAGTCCCCACTCTAATCCCAGATCTCATTATAAAATCATGGGTCCCAAAGGAAGTCATCAGCTTTACTCTGGTATGGCCTAATAGCAAGTGAATCCATGCAGTGTATTTGAAAGAGCACGGGGCAGGAATGGAGAGAATGAGTTTAACTACAGCTCTGCTCCTACTCCACTGTTACAATAGCCACTAGAACACAGGGGATTTTCTTTATTTATATACATTGGGCCCCAATAGTTACTGTAGACAACTGTCCCTTCTCTTCAACCCATCTCCTTATACCTGTCCTACTCTTTTTTCTTTAGAAAGATTTTTACTATAGGGTGCATGTGCTTGACAGAGAGACAGAGAGATACAGAGAAACAAAAAGTGAGAAATCACCCCCACAAGGGGGATGGCCATGCCACAATCCCTTCTCCTCCATTCTCCTCTTGGAATTTTGGGCATGCACACACAGGCCCCCAGCATGTGTTTTAAGCCACTGGGTCTGGGACTCAAACCATAATCGACTACATGGGAGTCCAACAGTGTAAACATTTCACCATCTGCTGGTCCTTCTGTACTACTTTTTATGCAGAAAATACAGAGCTGAGCATCCTTGCTTTGCCATAACAACTCTAAGCCTCCATTTCTCCATCTCTGTAATGGCTATATAAATCCTACCCACCTTGAAGACTGGAAGTCCTGATCTAAGGCAGAAGTGCTGGAGAAGGAGATGATAAGAAAAGGGTAACACAGAGATGGAGCTCAGCGTGTCAGCGAAAAAGGGCAGTGTGGGGGCAGGCACCAAGTATGGGCCTGATCGGGCCAAGGCAAAACAGCTCCTGGGACAGCTGCAGCTGACAAGGACCTTCCAAATTCTTCCAAGCCCAAGTGTGTCATGCCCAACTTTCTGGTCCTAAACACATTGGCATCTTGGCTTTCTCATCTCCTTGAGATGAGAAAGTTGTCAAAGGGCAAGGCCTCCGAGGGCCAGAGAAGCATCCACGCTTATAAGCAGCTGGGTCTACATAATGACCATTGTGATCAACTCAGTCAATATGAAGAAGAGTGAAAAACAGCAATAGCAATAGCTGAGGAGGTGGAGGAGGAAAATAGCTCATTTCATTCCTATAACTATCCCAGAACAATAAAGCTAGTTCTTTTCATCTTCTCTGTTGTCCAGTGGTCCCAGGGTATCGATGGTGATAGACAAGTATCCAAGATTAGCAGAGGTGAGCCCCTCTGAACAGCTAGCTCCAAGACACCTCTGGGAGTAGAGGCAGGCTGTCTTAGTGAAAATGCCTCAATAAGTCACCTGGCAAGAAGTCAACGAAAGAAATAATTAAACTTCGCAGCACATGATAAGGGAGAGAATGGTTTTTACTACTGAGAGGAAAGAGCAGTGGAAGTTTAAAGGCGGGAAATCACTGAGAAGGGAACAGAGAAAAAGCTGGAAAAATGGTGCCCAATCACATTAGGTGAAGCCCAGATGATGGTTTGGGGGCAATTCAAGAGGATATTTTCTTATGGTGTTAACACTCATCCTTAAAATACATCTCCACTTGAGTTCTGCTATACTCACACCCCTATGAACGCTTGGGAAGAGTTGGTTGTTCATGGACCTCAAGGAAGAGACTGAGTTTCCTCTTTGGGTCTCCACGTGTTCATCAAAGACTTGAATCCTGCACGCAGGACCCCCAAGGCAGAAGTATCTCTTAAAACAGAAGCTCCAGAAGGAGAGGCAGAGAACTTGGGAGGGTTTTGAGTAAACTTTAGACATAAAATGGATACTCACATCAATCCTAAGAACTTAACAGACCGGGAGATGCCAGTTGATATCATTAAGAGGTCCAGAGATGATCTCCATCCAAAGCATAGTTTACAATATATGCAAGGTTCAGTGGGAGCAATGAGGAAGGAGCAGATAAGGGCTGATGGTGGACCTTGGCGGTTGAATGAAAGTTTGTCATTCTGTAAGGCCATTCATTCAAAGCAAAGGAAATGGCATGCTCAAAACACACACTCATAAACAGGCATCGTATTTGAGAATGGCAGCAATGTGGAGGACCTAGAATGATAGGAGGATACAAGGAGGCAGAAAGTTGAGTATAGATGGACTGAGGGAGCAGGCCAGGACAGACCAACCTCAGTCTCATTGTAGAGTTTGAACACTGTCCTTAAGAGAATAAGAAGGCCTTATAGGACTTCCATAAGTGACGTGTCATGGCCATATCCGTGTTATTAGAAGTTCAGAAGAATAGGGAGCCTAAAGTCATGAAGACAAGTCCAAGGAAAAGAGGAGCCCTGACCCAAGGTTGCAGCATCCCAACAAACAAAACAAAGAAAAATAAACAAAAGACCTGAACAGTCAATGTACAGAACAGAGGATATGAGTGACAAATGAGCACCTGAAAACATACTCCATGTTATTAGTCATCATGAAAATGTTTATGCAAACAACCATGTACATCTAGTGATAGGATACAACCATGTGAGTGTGACAAGTACAGCTTCAGACTAGTGTTTGCTATGGAAGAAAGGGGAATAGCATCGGGAAGTTCCAGGTGCTTCAAATGTGTCCTTAATGTTTTTGTTTCTGTTTTGCTTTTTTAGAGATATTTTTGCTATAGGGCACATGTGTTCATGGGAGAGACAGAGAAAAGCAGAGAGATAGGAAGTGAGAAATCACCTCTTCTCCTGGGGAGATGGCCATGCCACAATACCTTCTCCTCTGATCTCTTCATGCACGCACACCCACCCAGAGTGAGTTTTTAAGTCACTGGATGTGGGACTCAAACCCTGGTCGACTATGTTGGAATTTAGCGACATAACCATTACACCATCTGCTGGTCCCCACAATGTTTTAACGCTAAAAGAAATCCAAAGCAAACATGGAAAATGTTAAGATCTGATAAAGCTGACCAAGTGCTGAGTACATAAGCATTCGTTTTATCATTCTCCAAATCTCCCTGCATGTAGTAGATTATAATAAAAATATTTTAAGAAAAAGAATAGGAATTATTTTTATGTCCATTGAGTTACCAAAGGCTAAAAATATAATAATTTCTACTGATGGTAAAGATGCAGGGGAGTGGTAATTTTTGTGTCCTGCTGGTAGAATATAAATTAGTATGTTTCCAGAAGACAATTTAGTTATATCTATCGAAATTGTTGAATGTGTTAGAATCCTTTGATGTAACAATTCCACAATTAGGGCTTTTTTTCTCAAAGAAGCAATTGTGAATCTTCCCTAGCACCAAGATTTATTTATCAGAACTATAGAAAAATTCAAAATAGTAAAAATGTTCAGAAATACTTTGTAGTCATAGATGATGTTGTAGAAAAATTCTGAATGATATAGAGAGATGTACATTGAGTGTCAGTTAATAAAAGAAAATCTTGACATCAGTATGTACATAAAATCCCCTATTCCAAAAAACAAATATTTCTGTATGCATAGACCAAACACTGGAAGGAACACATTGAAATGTCCATAATGGTCCTTTTCTAAGTAAATGAATGAGTGATGTTCATTTTCTGCTGCCTACCATTTTTCCCTATATATTCCTTATGTAATTTAATTGAATAACAAAATAGCTTATCTTTTATCAAAAAAATTAAAATTGTATATCTTCCTTTGTATCGGTCAGCTTGGGCTGCCATAACAAAATACCATAGATGAAGTGGCTTGCACAACAGAAATTTATTTTTCACAGTTCTGGAGGCTAGAGAGTCCAAGATCAAGTTGCTGACCAATTGGTGTCTAGTAAGAGCTCTCTTTCTGGCTTGCAAATGACCACCCATATGGCCTTTCCTTGGTGCTGTCATGGGGACCCCACCCTCATGATCTTATCTAACCCTAATTATCTCCTAAAGACCCCATCTCCAAATTCCATCACATTGGTGGTTATAACTTCAACACATGAATTTTGGGGAACATGAACATTCAGTACAAAATAGCCCCCCAAAAATATAACCTAAATCTAATCATGAGAAAAAAATTTAAAGAATAATCTGTAGGGTAGCCAGCTAGTGGCATTCTGGTTGAAACAGCGGGATCCCACATGGCCATCTGCATGGTTTGCGTCCTGAGCCCAGTGATTTGAAAAACACCCCAGACATGTGTGTGTGCCATGCTCAAAACCTCAAAGAGGGAATGGGGAAGGGATTGTGGCGTGTCTATCTTCCCCGGAGGAGGAGGGGTGTTTACACCTTCTCTCTCTAACTCACTCTCACTCTTGTTCTCCTTCTCTGTCTCTGGTGAGCAAGCACACTCAATAACACAATTTTTAAAAAATAATAATAACAATTGTATAAAACTTTCTTGGACTTTTTAAACATGTCAATGTTATGAAAGACAAGGAAAAGTATAAGGAAATAATTCTACGTTAAAGAAGAAAAAGACACATGACAAAGAAATGTATTGTATAGGGCCATCTTCGTGGTGTGGTGGTGAAGGTGACTGGATCACACATGTCCTAGTGCACAGTGCAAGTCCTGGACTTCATAGCTTGGAAAATATGCCAGGCATGTGTGCATGCATGCTGAAAATCCTGCGAGAAGAATGGAGGAGAAGAGATTAGGGCATGGTAATCCCCCAGGGGGTGATTTCTCTCTCTCTCCCTCTTTTTCTTTCTTTTCTTTTCTTTTCTTTTCTTTCTTTCTTTCTTTTCTTTCTTTTCTTTCTTTCTTTCTGTCTTCCTCCATCTCTCTCCAGCAAGTGCATGCACTCGATAGCAAAAACTTAAAAAAAAAAAAAAAAAGAAAGAAAAAAGATGTCCCACATGATCCTGGGTCAAATCTTAGATTGGAAAAAATTATTATATTAACAAAAAGATATCATTTAGGCAACTAGTGCAACTTAAATACAGTCTGCAGATTAAAGAATAATTTGAATCAGTGTGGTTACATAAGATATGGGTTCTGGAAGACAATTATGGAGTACTTAGGAATAAAAACAGATGTCCTGCAATTTATACTCCAATGAGTCAGCAATAATAACAACAACAATAAGTGTATAAGAGGACTTCAAAATACTTGTGGAAAGATGGAATTAAAGGATGAACTTATTATGGTGCAAAAATTTGGAAACCCACGCATGGTTTTTTCATTACACATTTTCCATATACTATCAAAGACTCTTGTGTATCTTTAGAGAGACCAAGCAAACATGGCAGCATGTTAGTGGTTGATGAATCAAAGTAAAGGTAAACAGGAGTCTCTTTTACTTTTCTTGGATTTTTTCTGTGTGTTTGAAATTTAAATAGAATTTAATAAAAATCCCTCCACCTTCCCAATTTAAAAAATAAAGTGGAGGATCAGCAGATGGCTAAATGGTTAGGTTGATGGACTCCCACATGGTCAACAGCAGTTTGAGTCCTGTACCCGGAGGCTTAAAACTCACACTGGGCACATATGTGTGCATGCCCAAGATTCCAAGAGGAGAACAGAGGAGAAGGGATTGCAGCGTGACCATTCACCCTGATGGGGGAGGGTGATTTCTCGCTTTCTATCTCTCTGTCTCTCTCTGTTTCTCCACCAAGTATACATACCCCTGTAGCAAAAATCTGTCTCTCTAAAACATACATATATGCATACATAAAAATCAATAAATTGGAACAAAGGACAGAAATAGTGATGCACTGTAGGTAGCTCATACTGGCTTATAAAAGCTAACTGTCAGAGACCAGCAGTTGGCATAATGGCTATGTTGCTGGACTCCCATATAGTTGACCATGGTACGAGTCCTGGACCTGGCAGCTTAAACTCACGCCAGGCGTATGTGCGTGTTGCCCAAGATCCCAAGAGGAGAATGAAGGAGAAAGGATTGCAGTGTGGCCATCCCCTGAAGGGGGTGATTTCTCGTTTTCTGTCTTTCTGTCTCTCTCTGTTTTTCCGGCAAGCACACATGCCCTATAGCAAAAACCTCTCAAAAAAAAAAAAAAAGCTAACTTAAAAATTTCAAGACTCTTCAAGCCAGTTGACAAGTTGACGCCTTGCAATTGAAGGAGGTGAAAGTATTTACACCATAGAAATTGGCAAATGTTACAAATCAGGACTTTTTTTTTTTTTTTTACTTTTTCCAGAGAGCCAGTTGTTAAGTATTTACTAAAACACTGGCTGAAGAGCCCATTCTTCTCTGTGGCGGATAGAAATAGGGCTGTTTTCCCAACTCATCCAGCCTCATGCAGTTCTCTGCCTTTCCACAAGTGATATTTACTTCTTCCAAGCAGCTGTCAGATTTAACATCCCCTATAAGCTGCTTGGCTTAGCCAAGGCCTCTCTTCCCCCAGCGTCTGGAGAAGGTCAAATCTCTGAATCAAAAAAGATGACGGTGGCTGAGATGGGTTGCGATGTACTGTTCTTCGTGTCCCACCAAGATTTCTGCTTTGCTGTGAAATGTCAAGCTAGATACAGATGGGGTGACATCTCTTTGCTGAATTAAATCTGCTTGGAGAGAAAGTGGTGTAACACTGATGTCTGGGGACAGCTGTAGTCCCTGATAGACTGGTTGCTGACCCAGCCTACTTCATTCACAGCTCCAAAATTGTGTCTAGAAGCACACACGCCTAGATGGTTGAAATTCAAGGAATAATGTATTGAAGTCAGCGCCTTTGCAATTGCAGCTAGCTGGGTTTCTGAGGGTGGGATTTTTAGAAGCCAACCCTGAAAGGAAGCCAAGTAGCTTATTTGGGAGGGGACCCTAGGGATTACCCTTTAAAGGAATGGAGAAGTGAGGCAGGAAGGGAAGGAAACCAGCACAGAGTGTGTTGCTGAGCAAGTCCTGCTGTGGGTAAGTGAGACTCAGTCCCACTGGGGAATTAGAGGAGACAGTCCAGTGTGTTGCCTTACCCACGGGGCCAAGAAATTGGGGTATGTATACCCTAACCTTCAGGTATTAGGTTGGATGATGTACCCGAAGATACCAGATCCTAATCCATGGAGCCTGTGAATGTGATCTTAAATGGTCAAAAAAAGAAAGAAAGAAAGAAAGAAAGAAAGAAAGAAAGAAAGAAAGAAAGAAAGAAAGAAATTTTGCAAGCATGATTAAGTTAAGGGTGTTGAGATGTGGAGGGTATCTTCAATTATCCAGCTGGGCCTTAAAGACAATCACAAGTACCCTTACAAGAGGGAGGCAGAGAGAGCGTTGACACAAACAGAAGGGAGAAGGCAGTATGACCATGGAGGTTGAAGTGATGCAGCCACAAGCCAAGGAGTGCCAGCAGCCCCAGAAGCTGGGAGAGACAAGAAAAAGATTCTCCCTGAGCTTCCAGGCGGAGCACGGCCCTCCCTACACCTTGATTCTGCCCAGTGGTAATGATTTTGCACTTCTGGTCTTCAGAACTGTGAGAGAATAAATTC
>NW_006159579.1:6668902-6669826 GCF_000334495.1 Tupaia belangeri chinensis | reverse complement strand
AATTCTGGTTGTTTAAAGCCATCAAGGTTGTGGAATTGTGTTACAGGAGCCACAGGAAATTAATACACCTAACTGGGCACTTGCTGAAGGCTCCTCCAGGGGGTATTAAGGGTCTGCACTTGTGGCCTTCCCAAGAAACAGCAGAGAATTTTCTCTGGCAGTCACAGATGTTTGCAGTGGGTTGTCAGCACTCGTGTACTCGGGACTCCTCAACCTCGGTGGACATGATTGGAGCGGGGCCGTATCACTGCATTAACTCTGGAGTTCTGTGGAGCAGGGGCCCTGGTTGGGCTTCTCTGGGTGGCTCTAGGATGAAGTCTTCACCTTTCCCTGGAAGGGAAGAAGCTACGACCAGAAGCTAAGGCCCTAATGAGTCATAGTGTCAGAGCGTTCAAGAGACAGGCATACAAGAGAGATGTCTGCAGCTTAAGACTGGTGGGAAAATCCTGCACCTCCAAAACCCTGCCCCCCACTTGGGGCCGGCAAGTGGCATGGTGGTTAAAGGCGCTGGACTCCTACATGGCTGACCATGGTTCAAGTCTCGGACCTGGTGGCTTGCTTGCTCGCTCTCTCTCTCTCTCTCTGTCTCTCTCTGATCAAACTGGAAAATAAAAATGATAATAATAAATAAAGTTAAATAAAATAATAAATAAAAATCTAATTGTCTTTAAAAAAAAAAAACCTGCCCCCCCCTGGGTTGCCCAATCTGCCTCCTGGTTGCCACCAGCCATACCTCTGCATTAAAGCCTCAGAGGAGGGACCAGCAGTTGGTGTAATGGCTTTGTCGCTGGACTCCCACGTAGTCGACCGCAGTTCACGTCCCGGACCAGTTCGCATCCTGGACCCGGTGGCTTAAAACTCATGCCGGGCACATGTGCGTGCGTGCCCAAGATCCCAAGAGAAGAATGGAGGAGAAGGGATTGC
>NW_006159579.1:6657169-6668859 GCF_000334495.1 Tupaia belangeri chinensis | reverse complement strand
CTCCCTGTCTGTCTCTGTCTGTCTGGCGAGTGCACGAGTCCTATAGCAAAAACCTCTCCAAAAAAAAAAAAGCCTCAGAGGAAAAGAGTATTATCTGCTCCCATCTCCTGTTGCCCCCCATTGTGAACTGCTATGCCCAAAAATATCTCATGGTCAAACAAGTTTGGATAAATCAGAATCCAAGTAGTCAAGCAAGATTAAACTGAGTAAGAGAGGACTATTATGCAATTTTCCTTATTTTTTTTATTATACACTTAAAAAAAAAATTTGGCAGGGTATCTCATGGGATTTGGTTTATGAAGTGCACCTGGAGGAAATGATGCCCAGTTGGCTGGTCAGAGAGGGCACAGCAGGGCCCCAGGAAGGGGAGGCACGCACAGGCCACAGGCACGGGTGCTGCCATTGCGGGGGTTTATGATGAGCTGAGGCTCTGGCCTGGCACTTTAGCGTGTTGTCTCCTCTGGTTCCCCTCCCCCCCCCGTGAAGGAGGTATTGTGGTCCCTGTTGTGCAGATTGGCAAATAAACAGTGGTCAGATGTGCGGGGACAGTGAAGACAGAGCAAACTGGGCAAGGGCTCCAGGGAATGGGGTGGGTGCAGCTCCCACTGACTGGGTGGGGGTCATATGAGGATGATCCAGGGAGTATGGAGGTGAGCTACACTGAGGTGAATCATAACCTGGCCCTGGGGCTTTCACAGGCTGACTCACAGCTGAACAGTGAGGACTAGGATGAGTTTGACATCCTGACTAGGTAGTGAGAAAAAGCAGAATGTCAGGGCTTGAGCCAGCCTGGCCCCAGACTCATCTTCTGCCTTCATTACCATGAGGCAAACATGAATCTGCCCACTTGAATGTTGCTTGGTCTTCTTGGACCAAATCTATTTGAGCCAGAGGGACCACAGATATGTGGAGGATGTCTGGCCTTGTGGGGCTTCCTGTCCAGGCTGGTCTCATTCTGCTTGATGATGGAAGAGGGTCAAGTGAGCTGATGAGGATGAGGGAATAGGCTGGTTAAAGTCAATAGCTGGGGCAGCAGTGTTCTGGTCCCCCAAACTCCTATCAGTGCAGAGGAGCCCCACTCGCTGCCCCTCCAGCACACTCTGTCCTTTTCCCCCAGCCTCTCGTCAGCCCAATCTATAGGTTCCTTTGCTGCTTTTGAACCTCCCTGTCCCTCAACCAGGTCACACAGCAATAGCATCTTCTTATCCAACAACGACTTCATTAAAGATACAGAAGAGAGGCAACTGTGCATTGGAAACGCAGCCAGGGAAGGCGAGAATTGTCCAAGTGTGGTCTGGAGAGGAGGCACTTGCTGCATTTGGCTGAAATGCCTGGAATAATTAGACTCACAGAGCTAGTTCCATCCAAGCTCTGGGGCAGGCAGGAAAGGGATGACTTTGTGGTGGAGCCTTAGACAAGGGCCAAGAGGAGGAGGCAGAGCCTGCTGCCTCCCCCGCATCTTGCTACTCCAAGTGTGGTTCCTGGACTAGAAGTGCAAGCAGCACCTGGGAACCCACTAGAACTGACTAGTGTCAGCCCCATCCTAGACCTCCGGAACCAGATTCTGCATTTAAGCAAGATCTTCAGGGACCCTGTGCACACACTTCAGTGCGAGAGGCTCTGACTTCACACCTCAGAATTTCTTTCACAGGAATTGGAGGGTGGAAGGAGACAGGAGGAAAGGAATTATCTCCCTCTTAGATTCAGACTTCTGTTTACTTTTAGAATTATATATTTATTGAATTCCATTTGTTATTATTATGATTATTATTTTAATTTGACCAGACAGAAACAGAGAGAGAAAAAGAAAGAGAAAGCAAGAAAGCAAGCCGTCAGGTCCGGGACTCGAACTGCAATTGGCCATGTGGGAGTCCAGTGCCTTCAACCACCATGCCACCTGCCAGCCCCAGAATTATTCATTTCTTTAATTCCACTTGTTAGTATTTTTTTTTTAATTTGACCAGACAGAGAGAGAGAGAAAGGGAAAGCGAGAAAGCAAACCGCCAGGTCTGGGACTTGAACCGCAGTCAGACATGTGGAAATCCAGCACCTCTAACCACCATGCCACCTGCAGATTTTCTAAGCTGCCTGGTGATCCCTCACCTTTCCTCACCCCTGGTAAGGCTGGGGACCACTACCTGGACCTCTCAGCCTCCCTTTGCATCTCCTTTGCTATCGCTTGACTCAACGGTCCTTGAATTAAGACGGCCTGGGTGAGGAATCGGTTCGCGCTCACCACCAGCCCATACTTTGCGCAAGCCCAGCCTGGCCTGGAGGGTTCTGGGGGAGACCCCTGCCTCTGTCTGCCAAGAGCATGGGGGCGATTCCTCCACCCAAACTTTTGTGTCTTTGTAAAAATGTTTAGTGAAAAACTGCCGACTATGTAAATCAGAGATCATTAGAGGTTGGGTTTTTCCTTAAAGAATGGATTCAGCAAAATGCTGTTTTCTCCCCGGCTCTGGGTCTCTATTTAGGGGATTGGAGCGCTGTTTATTTATTTATTTATTTATTCATTAGCTGGGCCCACAGTCAAGGAGAAGGGAGCAGGGCTATTAATCTTTCCTGTCATCCATTCACAGATGTGGAGTTCACACCACAGCAAATGTGAAGTCAGCAGTACACAACCACAAGGTGGAAATTTCAAGAGAAACAAGCTTAGAGGGATCAAAATAAATAAATAAAAAGGAGTGGGGGCAGGGTGGGGGAGAGGGAAATGCGGAGCTGGAACCCATTTAAAATACAGCGTCTGCCTCCCTGGGCGCCTGTGTGTGCTGAGGGTAATCTTGTTCTCAGCATGGAGGTGCCATTGATATGTTAATAATAATTTTCTTTTCTCTTCATCCTAAAGAAATGAAGTTTGCAAACTGATTCTGATGAAGTAGGTCTGGCTCCGCGCGTGTGTGTGTGCATGTGTGCGTGTGCGTGTGCGTGTGCGTGTGTGTGTGTGTGTGTGTGTGTGTATGTGGTGGTGGTGTTCATAGACTGAGACAGACAGACACACACACACACTCCCTCCTCTGCCTATTTTTGGCATCTACTTAGTAGGTTCTGAAAATCTCTGTGGAAAGACAGTGGAAAGCACCGTGTGTCTCTTTTGGGGAATGATGCGACTGCCAGCTCTCGGGGCCGGGGACATCTCAGGGGCTAGGCTGCTGTGGCCATGGATTTTGCTGGAGGAAAACCTGGCAAAGTCAGAGGAGCTCCCATGCTGAGTCCTAATGCAGGGACAGCCCTGTCCAGAGTCCTCGAACTAGTACTGGTCAGTGCGGGCAGATCAGGAAAGTCAGATCAGCCCTCGCGATTCCTAGAGCTGGTGTCTTTCCAAAGCCTGGAGAATCTGCAGGTGTCCTCACACGTGTGCGTCCACCCCGCCACAGTGGGGCTGGCTACTCTCCTGCCTCAGTTTCCTTCCGTTTGGGTCTGAGGTCCTGCTGCTTCGGTTTTCTTGCTTGTCAGCTCTGTCACTAGAGCCCCAGGGTATACTGTCTCATTAGAACATTCCAGGGCCCCTGGTGTTGTGCTCATTGCTCAGACCAGACTCAGTGTTCATTGATGCCAGCCTGACACAAACCTCGCTTCATCTTTTACCTTGAGCTGCTGCCACACCCAAAGGGTCCTCTCCCCTTCTCCATCTGATCTGAGAACGTTGAGGCCCCAGCCACACAACCACGTCCAGGCGTGCCTCTGTCTCTGACGGAAAAGGCCGAGTCCAGGTCTGTGAGCACGGCCCTAAACACAGCAGAGGAAGACTGCCACTGCCCAGGAAGCATCGGAAAGGAAGTTCCTTAGGGCGTAAGGGCCGTGTTTATTCATCTCTGCGCCCCGGCACTGACTGGATCATCAGTGAAGCTTTGGCAAGTTGTGTGGCGTCGTGCGTCAAAAGCAGAGTTGAGAAAAACGCTGGTTGCCGGGGGCAGCGATTAGGTTTGCGCAGAAAGCATTGCGTGAGCTAAAACTTTCCCGGGTTAAGGCGAGGATGCGAAGTATGCGGCCTGGTCAACGGAGGGGCGTGTTGAGCAGGATTCCAGGCTGGCTGTAAGCGCATGGGGGAAACCTGACGATCCTTAGCAAGTCTGCCCCGGGAGCAATAGGGGAGGCGCCGATCCTCGTGCCTCACTCGGCACTGAAGTGTACCTCTCCTGAGTCCCAGAGGTTTTGGCAGATCACATCAGCCTCAGAAGAGGTAGGACCTGAATGTCCAGGGCTTGGATTTGATGACAGGAAAGAGGAAAAAGGCCCATAGCTGGCTCTGAACCCACACTTCAAGGAGCCCCATTGTAGCTGGTGGCGCCACAGGGAAGGCTGGGTGAGGACAGAGGACACTCTGGGACTGGAACAAGCTTTGAAACGCATATTCTAGAAAACATGAGCTAATGAGGCAGGCCAGAATGCACCCCTAACTAACCCACTAACCCCTAACCGGAATCCACTCCCGGCGGTCATAGAATATGGCAAACACACTTTAATCGTCCTTCCAGAAAGTCCCTGCCTCCATAAATGCCAGTACTTTACAATTCTTTATTTTCACATCCATAAAATAAAAATAATAAAACCAAGCCTTAAGAGGAATAAGGAACAAAATGTATTGATATCATTAGCACAGTCAGGGGGATGTACTCTGTTGATAAAGCCCAACTTTCTGAATGACGTTCAGCCCCATGGTGCTGCTGGCACTGTCTAGCCAGCTTCTTCTGGCTCTCACCTCACCTGAGGTTCCACCTGTTCCCTCCTCCCTTTAGTGTCTGTTCATGCTTTTCTCTATCAGCAATCTTCTCACACCTTTGACTAAATTACTAAACTTATTCTTTAGGTCTCAGGTTAGACATTGCCTCCTCCAGGAAGCCTTCCCTGAATTCACCCTTCCCCAAAGTCATGCACTTTCTTCTGTCACATATTGACATTGTCCATTTGTCTATTTCTCTGAGTAACTTTTTCACTAGGCGACGGATTGGCAAACTTTCCCACTAAAAAGCCAATAGTAAGGACTGCAGATGGCGTCATCGTTACATCACTGGACTCACATGGTCGACCATGGTTCGAGTCCCAGACTTGGAGCCTTGAAACTCACCCCAGATTGCATGTGTGTGAATGCCCAAAATCCTGAGAGGAGAATGAAAGAGAAGGGTTTGTTGCATAGCCATCCCCCCAGGGGATCTCACTTTCTGTCTCTGTCTCTCCTGCAAGGGTGCATGCCCAATAGCAAAAAAACTCTCTCTCAAAAAAAATAAAAAGCCAGTAGTAAGTAGCTTAGGCATTATAGGCCGTAGAGTCTCTGTCATGACTACTGGATGCTGAAATTGTAGTGCTAAAGCAGCATGTAAACAAATGATCATGGCTATATTCCAATAAAACTTTATTTACAAAAACATGACAGTCCATATTTGGCCCACAGGCAGCAGTTTGCCAACTCCTGCACCGAATACTAAGTTTCTCAAAGCAGGCAATATGTCTTATCAACGACCTCTAGCTAGCACCTAGTGCAGAGAAGAGACGGGAGTTAATGAACAAAGGAATGGTGCTGAAAAACTTGTTTTCATCCCCTGCTATCTACTGATAGGATTTAATCAGCCCATCATATCCTAAAAGCTTGGGAGGGCTGCCCAGGAATTACACCTTAACTTGAGCATGGCCCAGGCTGGCTGTAAGCGCATGGGGGAAACCTGACGATCCTTAGCAAGTCTGCCCCGGGAGCAATAGGGGAGGCGCCCGATACTCGCGCCTCACTCGGCACTGAAGTGTACCTCTCCTGAGTCCCAGAGGTTTTGGCAGATCACATCAGCCTCAGAAGAGGTAGGACCTGAATGTCCAGGGCTTGGATTTGATGACAGGAAAGAGGAAAAAGGCCCATAGCTGGCTCTGAACCCACACTTCAAGGAGCCCCATTGTAGCTGGTGGCGCCACAGGGAAGGCTGGGTGAGGACAGAGGACACTCTGGGACTGGAACAAGCTTTGAAACGCATATTCTAGAAAACATGAGCTAATGAGGCAGGCCAGAATGCACCCCTAACTAACCCACTAACCCCTAACCGGAATCCACTCCCGGCGGTCATAGAATATGGCAAACACACTTTAATCGTCCTTCCAGAAAGTCCCTGCCTCCATAAATGCCAGTACTTTACAATTCTTTATTTTCACATCCATAAAATAAAAATAATAAAACCAAGCCTTAAGAGGAATAAGGAACAAAATGTATTGATATCATTAGCACAGTCAGGGGGATGTACTCTGTTGATAAAGCCCAACTTTCTGAATGACGTTCAGCCCCAACGTGCTGCCGGCACTGTCTAGCCAGCTTCTTCTGGCTCTCACCTCACCTGAGGTTCCACCTGTTCCCTCCTCCCTTTAGTGTCTGTTCATGCTTTTCTCTATCAGCAATCTTCTCACACCTTTGACTAAATTACTAAACTTATTCTTTAGGTCTCAGGTTAGACATTGCCTCCTCCAGGAAGCCTTCCCTGAATTCACCCTTCCCCAAAGTCATGCACTTTCTTCTGTCACATATTGACATTGTCCATTTGTCTATTTCTCTGAGTAACTTTTTCACTAGGCGACGGATTGGCAAACTTTCCCACTAAAAAGCCAATAGTAAGGACTGCAGATGGCGTCATCGTTACATCACTGGACTCACATGGTCGACCATGGTTCGAGTCCCAGACTTGGAGCCTTGAAACTCACCCCAGATTGCATGTGTGTGAATGCCCAAAATCCTGAGAGGAGAATGAAAGAGAAGGGTTTGTTGCATAGCCATCCCCCCAGGGGATCTCACTTTCTGTCTCTGTCTCTCCTGCAAGGGTGCATGCCCAATAGCAAAAAAACTCTCTCTCAAAAAAAATAAAAAGCCAGTAGTAAGTAGCTTAGGCATTATAGGCCGTAGAGTCTCTGTCATGACTACTGGATGCTGAAATTGTAGTGCTAAAGCAGCATGTAAACAAATGATCATGGCTATATTCCAATAAAACTTTATTTACAAAAACATGACAGTCCATATTTGGCCCACAGGCAGCAGTTTGCCAACTCCTGCACCGAATACTAAGTTTCTCAAAGCAGGCAATATGTCTTATCAACGACCTCTAGCTAGCACCTAGTGCAGAGAAGAGACGGGAGTTAATGAACAAAGGAATGGTGCTGAAAAACTTGTTTTCAACCCCTGCTATCTACTGATAGGATTTAATCAGCCCATCATATCCTAAAAGCTTGGGAGGGCTGCCCAGGAATTACACCTTAACCTGAGCATGGCTGGGATCATTTCATGTGTTGGAGAGTATTCTGAGCCAGGAACGAGCCCAGGAGTGCACAGGACACATCTCTAAGGCCAAACTCCAAGAAAGGTATCCTCCCATGTTCACTAATCTTGCCTCTCCCTGCCTATCTAGACTCTTGCCACTCCTGACTGGTGGGCACCAATGTTGTTTCCCAAAGGTACTATTCTCTGGGATGCTGCTCTGCCACTGTTGAGCATGCTATGTCTAGCCCCCACCAAGCCCAGCCCTTGCAGGTGCTCTGGGGCTACAGAGGTTTCAAACATCTGAGGGAGTGGTACTGAAACAGTAAAGTCTTCCCACAGAAACCAGTCATCCGTCAGTGGTGAGAAAGGGGCCAAGCAAAAGATGAAATCAGAGCCTTGCCTTGTGAAGTACTCAGAATTATTCCTCCCTTGAAGAACAGGGATTTTGTTACTTGGATAAGCCCCTCGCTTTGACTCTATATTATCCCAGAAGGAATTGTCTCAAGAATCCTCCACTGGCTAGCCAACCAAGATCGGCTGAAACCCAGCCAACCCAAAGATCCATGAGAAAGAAAAATATGACGCATGTTTCTCGTCTGCCACTGACTTTAGGGTGTTTAGTTATGCAGCATTATTGTGGCAATAAGTAAAATAGAGTAGGAAACTTTCTCCAAGTCTTCCAGGGACTGATTTGTCAGATCAATAGAATGTTTGGTGTACCTGCTCCCCCATGATTCCCCAACAATGCCTCTGACCATCTGGACCTAGCTGTACTCTGTATTTATCCGGTTACTGGGAGGCTCTGAGTTTTAGATGACTTTAGTGTTTAGTTTGCTTTGACTTTCTGATCTTATGAGCAGGCTCCCTGGTCATCACTGGCTTTGAGGAGAGGGTCTAATTTGGCATCTTCTAAAGGTGATGGATGGGAAAGCTAATCACCTCCTGATTCTCATTAACAGTTCAAGGCTACGTGGACAGAACTAGCCTTGAGCTGATTACTTACGGCAAAGGAGTGGGGAACTAAAGATCTTGCCTTCATGATTCATGCCTGAAACAACGTTTTTTTTTTTAATAGCCGCTGCTTTTAGCTGGGAAAATCTGGTTTAAAGTTATCAGGCTAATTGTTTGAGGTTTTTCTGTTTGTTTATTTGTTTATTTTGGTGGGGGAGGTTGTTAGTTTGTTTTGCTAGCCCAAGAAAGAGAGACAGAGAGAGGGAAATAAGAAATTACATCCCCCAGGGGAGATTGCCTTGTCACAATCCCTTTTCCATTCTCCCCTTGGGATGAGATGCACCCAATATGCTTTTTTTTTTCTTGGAGAGATTTTCACTGTAGGGCGCGTGCGCTCGCCAGACAGACAGAGAGAGACATAGAGACAGAAAGCGAGAAATCACCCCCCAGGGGGGATGGTCACGCCGCAATCCCTTCTCCTCCATTCTCCTCTCGGGATCTTGGGCACGCATGCACACGCGCCCGGCGTGAGTTTTAAGCCACCAGGTCCGGGACACGAACCGCAGTCGACTACGTGGGAGTCCAGCGACATAGCCATTACGCTAACTGCTGGTTCCCTACCCAATATGCTTTTCAAATCTCTGAGTCCAGGACTCAAACAGTGTAACTGACCATGTGAGATCCAGCCACCTTAACCACCATGCCACCACTAGCCCAGTCAGGCTAATGGTGTTGATTCCACAAAACCAGATATTCAGGTGGGAAACAAAGTCTTTGAAACTCATGGGTGAGGTGAGCCTGTCAGAGCACATTTCAAATGCAAATTCTTGTTGTCCGATAACTTAAAAAGTTGTTATGCTAGATTTTTGCAAGAAGATAGTGATAATTATTTACTTTCCATATCTACATCCCTTTGCAATTTGACTTTGCAGGCCTTCCCTGAACTCTGTTCAGATTAATTTTTCCTACCTCTTGAATCTGGGCTGGGCTGGTGGTTTGCTTGGACCAAATGAATTCAAAGAAAGTAATGTGTCCCTGCTACTGCACGCTGCAGTTTGTTCTTTTGGAGCCCTTCCCAGCCTTCACGTGAACAAGCCTGGGCTGGCCTGCTAGAAGAGAGATGGCATGAAGCACCAATGAGTCACCCCAGCTGAACTAATCCTAGACAAGCCAACTCGCAGCTAGCCCTAGACACGTAAACATGTCTGGCCAAGAACAGAAGAGCCACCCAGCTGAGCTCAGTCATATTGCCAACTCAGAGAATTATGAACTGAGGAAATCGTGGTTGTTTTAAGTCACTGATTTTGAAGTGGCTTTTATACAGCAAAACTGATACAGTTTTCAATATTAAAAATGCATTAGAACCACCTCACCTGTCATAATGTCCATTATCAAAAAAAAATTAAAAATAACAAGTGTTGCCAAGGATGTCAAAAAATTGAAATCCTTGTATTTCGTTGGATGAAATGTAAAATTGTGTAGCCACTATGAAAAACAATAAAGGGGGAACCAGCAGTTAGCGTAATGGCTATGTCGCTGGATTCCCACGTAGTCGACCGTGGTTCGCGTCCCAGACCCGGTGGCTTAAAACTCACGCCGGGCGCGTGTGCGTGCGTGCCCAAGATTCCGGGAGGAGAATGGAGGAGAAGGGATTGCAGCGTGACCATCCCCCCTGGGGGGTGATTTCTCGCTTTCTGTCTCTATGTCTCTCTCTGTCTGTCTGGCGAGCATACGCGCCCTATAGTGAAAAAAAAAAAAAAAAACTCTAAAAAAAAAAAACAATAAAGCAGTTCCTCAAAAAATTAAAAATAGAAGCAACCCCATTTCTGGGTATATACCCCCCAAAGAGTTAAAAGAAGAACTTCAAAGAGTTATTTATACACCGCCCCTATTTAAAGTAGCATTATTCTCAAGGACAAACATGGAGGCAACAATGAATGAACAAAATGTAACATATATACAATGGACTCTAATTCAGCCTTTTAAAAGGAAATTCTTACACATACTACAATATGGATGAACACTGAGGATACTATGCTAAGTAAGATAGTCACTAGAAGACAAATGTTGCATGACTCCACTTACAGGAGGTGCTTATTGTAGTCAAACCCATGGAACCAGAAAGCAAAGGTATGGTTGTCAGGGGCTGCGAGGAGAGAAGTGGTCAGGGGATGAGAATTGGTGTTTAATTAGTACATGGCTTCAGTTTTGCAAGATGAAAAGAGTGTACCAAAACATTTATTGTTGTACAATAACAGGAATGTACTTAATGCTACTAACCTTCAAAATGGCTAAGACGGTAAATTTTATGTTACTTTTTTTTTTTTTACCATAATCTGTAAAAGATAAATGCAGAAGCCAACAAGTGGCATGGTGGTTAAGGCACTAGACTCCCACATGTTTGATCACAGTTCAAGTCCTGGACCTGACAGCTTGCTTTATCACTTTCTCTCTCTAGTCAAATTAGAAAATAATAATAATTAAATTAAATAATTCTAAAAGTGAAAAAAATAAATGCATTCAGGTGGCATTGAGAACTTTCTGGGAGTCACTAATGTTCAGCAAATCCTTTGCCAGTCTGAACAAGCACGGACTGCAAGGGAGAGGAAAAGAAGCACAAATAGCACTGGAAAATGCTGGTGGGGAGGTGGTTTCAGGGGGACTCAGAATGGGGGGGTTGTGACATCAACATTGCCTGCTGAATTAGGGGAAATTCTCTTGGCTGCCAGTGATGGAAAATTAACTCAAACTAATCTAAGCAAAAACTGAAATGTATTTTCTGCCATAGCTGGAAATGACACATGCTTGGGCAACACAAAGAATTGGAAAAGACTATTTCAACAAGGTCTTCCTTCTCTCCTAGATCTCTGGCTGTGAATAATCCATCACTTTCTTTCAGCACACAGAGCCCAGACGCAAGAAAGCTTCTGCTCCCACTGAAAAATCCTGGGAAGAACTGTGATTGGTTTAGCTTGAGTCCCATGTCTACCCCTTGACCAATCACGGGGTCAAGAGTAATAGAAGATTCTGATTGACCAGGCCTGTGTCATGACCCTCTCTGTCTAGGGTCAATATGAAATTTGCTTCAAAGAAAGCAGATGAAGGGAACCAGCAGTTAGCATAATGGCTATGTCGCTGGACTCCCACGTAGTCGACCGTGGTTCACGTCCCGGACCCGGTGGCTTAAAACTCACGCCAGGCACGTGTGCACGCGTGCCCAAGATCCCGAGAGGAGAATGGAGGAGAAGGGATTGTGGCGTGACCATCCCCCCTGGGGGGTGATTTCTCGCTTTCTGTCTCTATGTCTCTCTCTGTCTGTCTGGTGAGCGCACGCGCCCTATAGCAAAAAACCTCTCAAAAAAAAAAAAAGAAAAAAAGAAAGAAAGCAGATGAAGAAATTTACTGGGCAAGTATACACAATTAGTACAGTCCATAATGGGTGCTATATTCGAGTGAGGATCATTTAAGGACATCATCTCCACAGTTCAGAAAATTCATATACCTGGTTTCTCAA
>NW_006159579.1:6648138-6657151 GCF_000334495.1 Tupaia belangeri chinensis | reverse complement strand
AGAGTCCAAGCTATAGGGAGTATTAGATTTGGACACAAGACTCAACTCCATCACCACCTAGCAGGGTGAAGTTGAACAAGACCATAACCTTGAACCTTCAAAATAGACTCAATATTACAGATTTGTGTGAGGGTAAAAGATGGGAACTGGGGCCAGCAGATAACGTGGTGGTTAAGGAGCTTGACTCCCACATGGCTGATCTCAGTTCAAATCCCGAACCTGGCAGCTTTCTCTCTTGCTTGCTCTCATTCTCTCTCTCTCTCACTCTAGCTCTCTGGTGAGTGCATTTGCCCTGTAGCAAATTAATATAACAATAATAAATAATATTTTAAATGGGAATTTTACAAACTGTGTCTTGTACCTTGAAAGTATTAAAAATTAAATGTATAATAATAACAATAATAATTACCATGACTACTGCCTACCAGCCTGTTCTCTTTACTGGCTTCCCCATGGGGAATCAGGAGACAGATCTCTGTGAAAGGCAGAATGGCTTTTCATTCATGCATTCATCCATTCAAGCCCGACAGAGCACCTCTAGATGCAGAGATATCCCATAGTGTGGTTGGCTTTCACATGGCTAATGCCAGGGCCAGGACTGAGGATACAAGTGAGGGGCCTAGGGGCCTAGGGTGTGAAATGCGAAGAGGCATTCACTCTCGGAGTCGTGCAGGTGCAGAGTCAACACGTGAGAGTGGGTGCTTTCTTAAATTTAATCACCTAGATTCCTCATAGGTCTCACTCTAGTTTCAGCCCACTCAGCCCAGCTTACTGCAGTAGAATCATTTGGGAACATGTTCAAAGTATATTCTTGGGCTCGGTTGCAGTGGTGTAAGCAGTGAAGTGCCATTGCACATTATGGGATTGGACCGTGGCAAGACCCTGTCAAGGGTCTCTCTCTCTCTCTCTCTCTCTCTCTCTCTCTCTCCCTCTCCCTTCCTCCTTCCCTCCCTCCCTTTCTGATAAAACAAGTACACTTTTTAAAATAAACAAATAAAAGTATATTCTTGAATGAAATACAGACTCTGTATCTCCATAAGTGTGCCTGGAAGTTTGAGAAGAAGGTTTCATCTCAACTGAATCTCCTGGATTGAGATGGAGGCCAGCGTTGAGGATGGGTTGTCCAGTGTACAAACCCAGTAGTTTTCAGGGCATGTTTGCACACCAAGGAGATTTTTGCAGAGATGTCTTGAGGTACCATGGGGTGGAGGCCAGGGGCCAAATGACTTGTACTCTGTCCCTACCCCAACCATTCAACTGTGTTTGAACCATGCATTGGACTTTCTTTTGAATAAGCTGTCACTTAATAAAAGAGTCCTACTGCTTTAATAAGAAAGTTGTTTTAAATGGAAAAGTCTTGGGCCAAAAGTGGAAGAGAAGTTGAGAAGCTCTTCAATACACAAAAGACTGGCCCACCTGGGCAGCTCCTGCACTCTCCACTCACCGTTCTTCCTCTCCCTTATCCAGAAATAAACCTCCACCTGGGAACTGGAGGGCTGTCCCTGACGGACAGGAGGGGAAGGAGGGGAGTATCTGAGCCTGTAACACCCATGCCAACCTCTTATGGCTGGAGCTAGAGCCTGGATGCCTCTCTGCTGGGCCTTCTCCTTCCCTCCACCCTACAGGCCACCCCTAGAGATTGGCCCAGGGCTACCTGAACCCAGTCTCCCCTCTGTGTCCCAGTCAGCAGCAACTTCTCTGAGCTGGGCTCTGAGCAGGGCAGGGAGAAGGCCAACTTGCTGCACCCCTACCTCCCTTCCCACTTCAGAAGATCCTGGTTTCCCTTTCCTATAGGAGTCCTGCTTGCACCAATCAAGTAAATGTAGTAGAAGGACAAATTCTGGAAAGTAGGGAGGTTCCATTCTGAGTCTGACGGGGCCCGGCCCAACCAGGGTCCTCCTGTAGGGCCCCTCTCTGTCTGAAAAAGTCAAGATGATAGCTCGACTCAGTATTCCACAATGTATATGTATTCTAAAATATCACATTGTTGGAGCCATCAGGTGGTGTGGTGGCTCCCACATGGCTAACCATGGTTCAAGTCCCGGACCTGGCAGCTTGCTTTCTCACTTTCTTTGTCTCTCATCAAAATAATAACAATAAATTAAAATGAAATAATTCTTTTAAAAAGACATGATAAATATATACAATTATCATTTGCCAGTTTAAAAAATAATTTTTAAAGTCAAGACTTATATGTTTTTTCCTCTTAAAATTCTCCAAATTTTTCTTTAACTTATTCTATTAAAAACAAAAGATATCAACCTATGTCATCTCAATGCTTCTAGACTATGACAAGGAAAACCATATATTCTTTCCAGTCTATCATGCCTGACTTTAATGCGGTTGATTTAGATGAGTTGAGTTTCACTTCTGCAACTCAGTTCTGCAAACCTAGAGACAAATATATAAACATTTTATAATGGGGAGTAGGGATTTTTTTATTTTTTAAGAAATTATATGTCTGCACAATATGGCAAAAATTGAAAGATCCGAAGATATTATAGTAGAAAGTGTAAATGTAGATACAAGAGAATGCAAGGAAAATAAAATAAAATAAAATAATTTTTTAAAAAGAGACTGTAAGGGAGGGGAGTGGGTGGTAGAGAACAGGCAGTACAGAGTAGATAGGAGGGCAAAGGGAAGAAACATTTAACAAAGAAATATGGGGCCAGCAGGTGGCGTGGTGGCTAAGGTGTTGGACTCTCTATGGTCAACCACGGTTCGAGTCCCAGACCCCACGGCTTGAAAATCACTCTCAATGTGTGTGCACACATGCCTCAAATCCCAAGAGGAGACTGGAGAAGAAGAGATTGCAACAAGCCCATCCCCCTTGGGGGGGGGGGTGATTTCTCAATTTCACACTCTCTATCTCTGTCTCTCTCTGGTGAGCGCACACACCCTATGGATGGCAAAAGCCAAAACAAAAAATAAAAAGAAAGAAAGAAAGAAAGAAAGAAAGAAAGAAAATTTGTTTCTCTGTGAAAAAATAAAAGGTCTGTAAGTTTTACTTTATAACAAGAAAAATTAACACACAAAAAAAGGAAATTAAAATAACGCAAAGATCACAGTGGAAAATGGCCCCTCCAGAAATGATCAAATATGACTAAGCTTGTCACTAGGTTCCAGGCTACAAAATCCACCTATGGAGAGGTCAGTTCTCGAAGGGCACTGAACCCCCCCCCACCCCAGCCAGCCACAGCCTCCGACACTGAGATGGAATCTTCTTTAATATTAAAACAGAAACATTAAATCTCAGAAAGAGACACCGAAATGATTTGACAGTATGTATATAATCTAGTTCACATCATGGGCCTCTAATTGACATTTAATTGACGCCATCATGTTTGTTCATGAGGGTAAATAAACAAAATATATAAACGGAAACATCTTCTTTGATGTTTAATGACTGCTTAGCAGCTATTTGGGTCAGAGCTACTAAGCCCTAATAAACAAATGCTTAATAATCAATTGAAATGCATTCCTCTGGTTATAACCTTATTAAATCAGGATCTAACTTTAGCTATGGAGTATTCCTTTCAATAGGAAGGAAAGAGTTCAATATGGAAGAGGGTGTCATGACAGGTCTTAGCGTACCCGGTCAGTTAATAGAAGGGGTTTTTTCCTGTACTCCTTAAATCAGATGGTACTTGTGGGAAGGTTAAATTCTAGCCTTCATGATCCCCGGACTGCCTTACGCTAAAACAAAATCTATCTCCTTTCTAGGCTTGGTTTTCACTATTGCCTATTTAGGGGGTAATCCGTATAAACGAAATAACAAAGTGCTTAAAGTAATGCCTGGCATGTAGAAATACTAGACAAATGGCTATGGTAATTGTTATTTGCCACCATCCTTATTACTATAATCCCACCCTGCCGCCGCTCTCTGGGCATGTGTGAAATTTACTCTGGCCACCTCACCTGAGCTCTTTCTTTGTCTAAGTCTCATTTGTCAGTGCCCAAATCAAGCTACTGTTGCTGTCCCCGCCAGCAGCTCCAGCAGCTTCCAAACTGTGTCCATGTCCAGGGAAGGGCCACAGCTGGCCACCCCATCTGGGGCTCTGAGCGCTTGCTCCTGCTCAGGTTCCTGAAAGTTCGCGTCAGCCTCTCCTGTGTCACCTCTGACCCTCATACTTTGAGGTGATGAGACCTATGTTTGGGGGCCCAGCCAGGCAGCCAGATGTTCCCTGGGAGGGACATGAAGGCTCTGTTTCCTATTCCTACAGATTTCTAGGGGCCCAGGTACCAGTAGCTACATTTACACAGGGCTGAGCCCATACATGTCTCCAAATAATCCTCTCTTGTAGCTGCTTCACCTCCAGTCCCTTGGCAAGGCCCTCACTTCTCCCCAGGCCCATCATCTCTAACACAGTCCTGGCATCTGGGGTCTGTCTGCCCGGGGTCAGCTGCCCAGCTACAGGGACAAGGAAGGGACTGTGTATTGTGTGCATATGTGTGCTGGGGATGATGAGCATGAGGAGAATGACAATGACAAGACAAAGCCGAGACCATTTGGTGCCTGTGGAACATTTAAGGAAGCGAATAGCCACCGGGGTGACCAGAGGCCCATTGAATAGATTGGGCATGTGCTTGACGGTCCCAGGGCGCCATCGTGTGGTCTGCTCTTGTAATGACCACAAGGTCTCTGCCTCGATCACATGGTCTCTGGTCTGCGCTCTTTCTAAGGTCTCTGATCCTTATCAAGGAAATAAAGTTGTGCCCAAGGCCCCTTCTTAGGCCTCGGAAGTCCCACAGTTCACCCACTTGGAGAACTGGGAATAGAGGGAGAGAAGGGAGTAGATACTGAAAGCAGAGGATAGAGCAAGTGGAATGTGCCCAGGGCAGTTCCATAGCTGGATTGCAAAAGTCAAAACTCCCAGAAGAAAGGATGCCGTGAGAAAGTGAGTCCTATGTGCACAGAAAGAGCACAGCTACAGGGATGGAAACCCAGGTGACTTCCGCCTAAGAGCTGGATTCCTAACACCTAACACCATTCCACCTAAGAGCCGGAATCTGGAGAGAGGGAGAGCCAGGTTCTGGAGCAGTGGGGACAGAAAGGAGCTCTTCTCTCTCCTCATTGCCCATCCTCTTTCTCTGCACCAAAAGGACACAGGCTAGGAAAGAAGGATTGACAGGATCTTGAGAAGCCAGGGAGTTCAAAAGCGTATCCTCCACAGGCCGTGGTGGCCCTGCCGTCGGCACCCTGCGTTTGTCCCCATGAGCCTGCCAGGTTTGTGCGGCCCAACTTTACAGGTGAGGCCCCTGTGTATTTGGGGGCTTTTTGTTTTTGTTTTTTTCTTTTTTTGGAGAGGTTTTTTTGTCCATTCTCCTCTTGGGATCTTGGGCACATGCACACACGTGCCCGGCGTGAGTTTAAGCCACCGGGTCCTGGATTCAAACTGTGGTTGAATACATGGGAGTCTAGTGACATAGCCATTACTCTAACTGTTGGTCCCCCTGTGTATGTGTTTTATTCCAAGTCCATGTGCTACCTTTAGGAAGATTGGTCTTAAATACACGGCCTTAGGAATGAGAATGCCTGAGTTTGTATCTCTATGCTATACCACCCGTGGCTGTGTCAACTCGACCAGGTCAGGGTCTCTGAGCCATTTCCAGATCTGCAAAATGAGGATATTGCAGTGCCTCCCTGCAGGATTGTCATGAAGGCAAAGTGAGATAACACATGTAATGTTAGATCCCTTCACAGCAAGAGTGAATTCAGTTTCCCAAACACCCCCAGGGTCAGGAATACTGCCCTCCCCCATTTTACAGAACTGAGGCTCAGAGAGGCTGTAACAGTTGGCCGAGGTCATGCCATGTCTAGCCCAGGAGTGTTCTAGTTCAAAGTTGGAATGAGTGCTTGCTGTCTTCATCAGGCTGTGAGGAAGAACTGCTGAAGGCAGGCAATTCATCATGGTGCTCTTTGTCCTCCCGTGAACTTAGCACAGTGACCAGCATGTGGCAGGGCCTGAATAAATACTTGTTGGGGTAACTATGTGAGCACAAAGTCACCAAGCCCATCATACTTTCCAGGTAAGGGCTCCTGGGTGAACCCCAAGATCACTGTTGGCTCAAGCCACCCTCAACTTTGCAGTTTCCCCAGATACCCCACGTGTTTTCCTGACACTCTGCCTTTGTACACTCTGTTCCCTCTACTTAGGATGCCCTTCCCTATTGACTGCCTAAGATGCTACAAAATCCAGACAAATGACCCTGCTCTGAGAATTTCCTCGGTCCTTCCAGGTGCAGCAAGCCTCAGCCCAGCCCTTGCTTAGTATAAGTATTCATTGCAGGGGCCTCACCTACCCACCAGCCTGGTTTCCCCCTGGGTGGAGAGCTCCCTGGGGGCCTGGATGAGTCTGTCTCCCGGCAGCCACCGTGTCCAGCTTGGGGCACCAGGGAACATGTGGGTTCTTAGTGACTGGGATGGGGATGATAAGAAAGGAAGAGCAGGAAGAGGGAAGGGAAAGGAGGGAGAACAGGAGGGGAGGGAAGGAGGGAGGGTAGAAGAGAAGGGGATATGAATAAAAGGAGAAATAGAGAAGAAGGAAGGAAGGAAGGGGAAAGAGAGGAAGCAATGGAGACAGCGATCCTAGTTCTGTGGGGCTCTCTTCCCTGGCAGAAGGAAGGTGGCGCTCCTGGCCAAGGCGGGCGTGGGCGCCCTCATGCCAGTCACCTGGCCCTCTCCCAGCACTGCCTTCCCACCAGCTCTCCCCTGCACCCGAGGCTGGTGTCTGGTGCCTGACTCGTGATCGCCTCCGAGTCGGCGTTTTTCCTCCCATGCACAGGCACAGCCTCTGGGAGCAAACACACCTGCCACTCCCGTGCTGACACACAGCTTTTCAGAAAATGGGAAGATGGGAAACAGGCCTGGAGGATGCCGGGGTGGAAGTGGGCCCTGCCAGCTTCCCCAGCTGGGAGGAGGACTTCTGGGCTTCTTCTGGGGTACCCATGAAGGATTCTAGTGGCGGAATGTCTTCCCCACCAACCCCCACCCACACACCCATTCACCCTGCTCCTCCCACACACTCAAGGAGCAGACCTGGCACTTCTGCAGGCCTGGATCCTGGCAGGGCAGCCTGGGCACCCTGGAGACAATGTCAGGGAGGCCCTTCCTCCCATCACCTACCAACGAACCCTCAATACTCATTGCTAAGAAACAGCAACCACAGTCAGCAGCTCGATCTGACAAAATAAAATGCCCCTTTAAGAACATTCTACTAGCTGGCTGGTGCCTCTGTGGGTGATGTGTATGGGTTTTGTTTCTGTTCAAACAAAGGTCATGCCATAGCCCCCTTGAAGAGACAAGGGCAAAGCTTTGTTCCAGTAACTCTGAAGGAAGACAAAGGGAATGGGCACGTCCCCAACCAACACCCCAAAGTCCGACCCTCACACTTCAGCGCAAAGCTACAAGGATGTGAGTAACAAGAAACATGTCAGTCTTCGTTTATTGAGCATTTACAAGAACCATGCACCACTGAGCTACGTGCCGAAATCATTTAATCCTCCCCAAATCCTGGCAGGAGGCTGTGCTCCTCATTTTACAGAGTAGAAGACAATTCAGAGAAGTGAGTAACTCACCTAAGATCACACAGCGAGTAAGGGATGACTCCAGAGAGAAACCCGGCCCATGCCCTCATTCAGAAAGCTTCTTGCCCTTTCTTCTTTTTCTCTGGAAAAAGTCCTTTGGAGGGCAATGCCCAAGACTGGCCTTGGGAAAAGGGTTTACCAGCCATTAGGAAGGCTGTGGAGGAATCAGGTGGAAAAGGAGACCAATCAACACCACATCAAAGCAATCAAGGCATTTAACTTTGTCTTCTTGTGCCTTGGATCCCTTCCCCTGGCCAAGCTTGGCGACCCCATGGTCCTCGGCTGCCCTGGGCCAAGGGTCGGGTGTGAAGCTAGCCGAGTATTACCTTTGGAAACCAGGAGGTCAGAACCCATCATGAGGCCAGAGCAAAGGAGAGCCTACAGATAACGGTGAAGTGTGGGGTAGGCCTGAGCTTCCCCAAAGGAAAAAGGGATCAGAAGGAGGGTGTGATGCCCATTGTGAACTCTATTGTCAGAGTCCCTTAGGTGGCCCACCCAGGAATCAATGGCCACTCTCATCCAGACTCTGGGCCCCACAGGTAAATGGCAGCCTCTACCCCTCAGCAGGATCCATAGCATCAAGCTCCCGGGACAATGACCCTTTGCTCCCTAGGGCATGAAATCCTCAGTTGCTTTAGGATAAGACAATGAGAGTCTCATTTAAATTGTACATTTGGAAAGGGGTGTCATATTGACCCCAGAACAGAAATACACTTAATTTCAGGAACCAGCAGTTAGCGTAATGGCTATGTCGCTGGACTCCCACGTAGTCGACTGCAGTTCGCGTCCCGGACCCGGTGGCTTAAAACTCACGCCGGGCGCGTATGCATGTGTGCCCAAGATCCCGAGAGGAGAATGGAGGAGAAGGGATTGCGGCGTGACCATCCCCTCTCGGGGGTGATTTCTCGCTTTCTGTCTCTATGTCTCTCTCTGTCTGTCTGGCAAGCGCACGCGCCCTATAGCAAAAACTTCTCCAAAAAAAAAAAAAAAAAGAAATACACTTAATTTCATGTGTCATCTGTGATCTATTAGTAAGACTTGCCTAGAACAGAGAATATAAAAAGCCCAGGGAGCTGCCTCTGGGTGCCACAAGAATTTGAACCAAAATCAATTAGTGATGTCTGCCAAGGATAAAGAACAGAAACTATATGCTTGCCATCCTTGAATTTATCAGCTCTTGCTCATCATCTGATCAAAGGAAAGAGACATTTTAAAAAGATGAAGTATAGGGTTGTCTAAATGCCAGCCATGTCCACCCAGTGGTTGAAGGATGACTTCTGAGTCCCTGTGTCATTGGCTTACCCAACATTCCTTTTTTAGAGACGTTTTTGCTATACGACATGTGTGCTCACTGGAGAGACAGAGAGATGGAAAGCAAGAAATCACCCTCCCCCCACCCACCACCCCAGAGGGGATGGGCACACCC